>NW_027173394.1:600000-874508 GCF_018151085.1 Drosophila tropicalis
GGTTCAGTGCTAGTCATCAGCACTGTCCTTTTTTTTTTTTTGATTGTTAATTTATATTTTTGTGTGTATGTGTGTTCTTCTCTCTTTTTTTTTTTTTTTGTTATTTTGTTTTATATTTAAAAATTTTGTATACCCTTGCAGAGGGTATTGCAAAATTGGTCAGATGTTTGTAACACATAGAAGAAGACGTTTCCGACCCCATTAAGTATATATATTCTTGATCAGCATGAGAAGCTGAGTTGATATAGCCATGTCCGTCTGTCCGTCCGTCTGTGCGTATGCGTTTTACTCAGCCGTCTTAAGAGCTATCGGGCTGACATTTTTTTCGGGGGTTTTTATTACCCTGGAAAAATAAAGTATGAAAACCATCAGGATCGGACCACTATATCATATAGCTCTAGAAGAACTAGAAGAAACATTTTAATTCAAATTTTGGGATCTGGGGTTTTATATCCAATATTATCACATATGTAAATTTAGCATACTCAATTTCTATGAAAATGTTTCTTCTAGTTCTTCTAGAGCTTCTTTGATTTTTTTTTTGTTTTATTCCATCAAGTAGAAATGGAAAGTACCTACTGCATTCGTGTAGCAGCATATATTGGGTACACTCAACAAGAAGCACATTTGCATTCTTGTGTCCCCTTTTACTGGGAATTTATCTTCGGTTTGTTCCCAGTACAGTGAAACCTCGATATAACGAACTTCGTTATAACGAAAAACCCAATATAACGAATTTTTTGTTAAGTCCCTTGAAAGGACTAAGGTCTTACATTTCAGTACCTATAGCGAATCAATAGATATAACGAATAATTTTGCGATCCCCCTCAGATTCGTTATATCGAGGTTTCACTGTATATGGTTCTTATTCCTTGGTTCTTATTCGATGTCCTGAGTCCCTCGATGTCCCAACGCCTTGTCTTGGCCTATTGTCACGGTGGCCATGTAATGACCGGGTTTCACTGTTATTATTATTCAATAAGTGAACACGTCAGTTCTGTTTAGTGGTCTTGTTCAGATTGATTTTTATTTCAAAAATATTCTTTGGCTTAACCTATTGTTACATATATATTCTTATGCTGCGACTTGGGCGACAGCTACAAAAGTACATACATATTGAGCATTGCCGCTCATGTGTATATATGTATGTGCATATATAAATGTACATACATATATGAACATGTTTAGCTGTATATTTATGTGAGTATGTTTATGTGAATATATTAATGTATACACATAAACATATTCAAGTGCACACTTATGTTTTATTGCGTACTATACTATATTTGATTGTTTATACTTGCAACAAAGTGTTACAAGTTGAGCTCTTTGTGTTGAATGATTTTTGGTATGGAAATATTACACCTCTTCTTTTTAGAAAATAACGTAATATTATGGAGTTATTTATTAATTACTAATAATGATAATAAATGATTAATTAATAGTAATGTTTTATTTGTGTCTGGCCAGACAAATTGTCTTTCTCGAAAAATTTTTTTTTACGTATATGTTTTTAATAATATAAAGTAGTTATAATAGTTGAATCTATAAAAAAAAATTTTATGTTTTTTTTGGATTTTTTTAAAATTATTTTTGCAAATTTTTAACCTATCCTTATGTACTGTTTGTATCTTATTTTTATTGTTCCTAATTTTTATGTTGTTGTTTTTAGATATTTCTACTACTTCGAAGGGTCCTATATAGGCTGAGTCAAGCTTATGACCAGCTTAGTTTTTTAAGAAAACCTTATCTCCTATTTCTATTTAAAAATCTGCTGACTTATTGTCATACAATTTTTTCGGGTTTTCCTCACGTTTCTCTAAAATTATTCTAGCTCTACTGTATGCTAGTTCTAATCTAAACTTAACTTCTTTAGCATATTCATCTACGTTATATAATGGTTAGACGTAATGTTGTCTATTTTTAAATATTTGCACAAGTCATTTATTATTGAATTTTTGTATTCTGTTCCCATGTCCGTAATGAACGTCTTCATTGGACCGTACTTCAGAATGAAGGATTAAAAAATAGCTTTCGAGATTGTTGTAGCGCTTTTATTGGGAACTGGTTTTGCTAATAATTATTTCGTCAATTCACATATTAGAGTGACTGCATATTCGTTACCATTTTCGGATTTTGGTAATGGACCAATGGTGTCTACATTACCCTATCAAAAGCATTTATGGGGGTTTCTGTAATAACTAAGGGTGTTTTTATGTGTTTTGTCGTTTTTGACATCAGGCATTTTTCACATTTATTAATGTAGTCTTTTACATGACGTGTCATGTTTTTCCAATAATAATATCTTTTTACTTTGGCCACAGCTTTTGTGATGCCTGTATGGCCACCCTGTATCGGATCATCATGGTATGTAGACAATATTGCTTCTTTATCTTTATCTTTTTCTATAATGGTCACCGGTTGGAGTAGCGCTACTCTTAATGTTTTTAATATTTTATTGCCCATTTATTTAAAAGATTCTTTTGAAAATGTTTCAAAGATCTTTTCACTCGGTGTCAATTTGAGTTGTTTGATGTCGAGTATACCGGCTTGTTTTTGAAGCCTTTGAAAAAACTGACTTGAAAAACTGAACACTAGATTTCCATTGGTATACAGATCTCCAATCTCAATTCTTGCTATAACTTTCTTTCCATGTTTGAGGAAACATAAATCGTGTGTTATGCGCAAGGTCACTACTTTTCGTACTTCATCATTGCAGAGTACTTCAAGTATTTTGGGCTTAGAAGCATCAATATGTACGTGTCTAATTGTATTTTGATTTTTATCATCTGGTCAGAGATTATTTTGTCTACTTTGCTACCTGGTGACTTTCAGGACATTAGCTTTTGTGTTTTTTAGATCCTGTATTGTAATGCGGGATAATGCATCCGCAACAAAATTATCTTTTCCCTTCAGATATTCTACTGTGAATTTATATTCCTCTAGATCAAGTCTCATTCTTGTTAATTTGGAACTCGGATTTATCATAGAAAATAAATACGTTAAGGTCCTATGGTCTGTTTTGACTCTGAAGTGTATGCCATATATATATGGGCGAAAGTGTGTAATAGCCCAGTGTATCGCAGCTAGTTCTTGCTCAGTAGTACTTTTATTACTTTCACCGTGAACGAACGGGACGCTTACTAAAATCTGGATACTGCAGCAGTGTGGGTTCTATTAAGGCTTTTTTCAGATATTCAAATCCTTTTTGGCATTCTTCAGACCAAACTAATTTTACGTTTTTCTTACATAGTTGTTTTATCGGACGTGCATTTTCTGCGAAGTTTTTAATAAAACGTCTGTAATAGTAGCTGTTCACGCCACCGGGTGAGCAGCAGAGAGTGAGGGGTAGGGTTTTTTCCCAAAACCGAATTCGGTCATACTGAGGAGGGTGACGAAGGGTTCTCCTGTAAATCGCCATATTCTATCCAGTACGAGCATCCAACCCGATCACCCGTTCTTTCTTTGCGTTTCTTTTTCTCGATTGTACTTTTTTCTAACCCGAATCATTTCTCGTGTGTGTCGGGACATCTTGTAATTTCAAGCAAATAAACCATCATTAATTTAAACGAAGTTCTCTCGCGTTTTAATTGCATTACTCACGCACTAGACCCCTGAAGAAATTGGCACCCGCCAACCATTTGTGGCTTGTTTGGATCCTTCCGCCCCTCCACAAACAGATGCAAAAGGCTACGAATCTTCTAGCACTATCAGCATCTGTTCGTACTGGGTATTTTTCAATGACGTCATATTTGGTGTCATCTGACAATATTCCTTAGTCGGTACACTTGTGACCTAAGAATGTCACTTCGTGCATGAAGAATGAACATTTCTCTGGATGCACTTTTAGGTTGTGTTTTCTGCATATGTCGAAAATATCCTTTAGGTTTTTGAGCATGTGTTTCTCGGAACAGCCGATGACTATTAAGTCATCCATGTAAAGGAATGCTTGTGACGGATTTAATCCAGAGAAGGCCATTGTCATCATTCTTTGAAAGGAATTTGGTGCTATTTTCAGACCATACGGTAGTGTAGTAAACTGATAAGATCCATTGCTGCTTCGGGATTTATCTTTTAGTTCTATTTGATAAAAACCGGACATTAAATCTAGACATGAAAAATATTTGGCTCTGCCTAGTTGATTAAGAATATCGTCTCTTCTTGGTATTTGACGATAGTCTATTACCAATCGCCATCGTTTCTTTTCTGATCCTGGTAAACCCTTTTTCGGTACCAGTAGTAGCGGACTATTATACTCGGACACTGACGGTTCAACTATTTTATCTTTAATGAGTTTATCGACTTGTCTTGTTATTTGTTCTTTATGCATGTGTGGTATTCCGTAATTTTTTGTGTATACTGGCTGGTTGTCATTCAATCTTAGTTCTTGTTTATAAAAGTTGTTTGTAGTAATTGGTTCGTTTTCTAAACCAAATACATCTGTATACTTGGTGCAGAGCTCTTCTAGTACGTTTTTGAACATAGGTGGGAAGTTTGGCTTTAGTTTTTGTATTACTGATTGACTTCTTGGGTCATCAGTTGTCTGTAAAATTGTGTAATATTGGGATATTTATTGCAAAATTTAAATTATTTGGTCTTAATATTAGTGAATCGTTTGGTTCACTGAAATCTAATTGAAAATTGAATGTTTTGAAGAAATCTAGTCCTAAAATTCCATCAAATGGAATTGAAAAACTTTCATCTACTATATGGAAGTTGTGTGGAATTATGAATTCATTTTGTCGTTGTTCTATAGGGGTTATACCTTTGGAAGTAATTGAACCTTAACCAATTCCTGATATTTCAATTGTGTTCAATTGATGTTCAAAAGGATCTGTTTTTTTCTTTTATTATTGATACGTCTGCACCTATATCTAACAAGAAGGTATATGTGTTGTGTTTATTTTCATTTTTAACTTTGATGAAAATACTTATGCTAAGATTGAATGTGTATACATTTACAGTTTCTTCTGAATATCTGCAGGGATCTATTGGTTTTCCGAATTACTTTGAGTAAGTCGTACATTACCATTTCCGTTGTTAGAGCTACCTTGGTTGGAATTACCTCGGTTCGAGCTAATTCGGTTGGAATTATTTCTTCCCCGGTTGTTGTACCGTGTGTTACCACGATATCCACAGTTATTATTATTATACTTGATTGTTTATGCAGTTCTTTGTTATTGCCTCTGTAGCGACTGAAAGTGTATACTTTTTGGCTAGTTCGACAGATGTGCCGTCGTGTATAAAGGCACCTTCCAAAGATTCAGTAAGCTTTTCAATCTACTGCTACTGATTCCGTTTTTACATTAGTCGCAATACTGTTAATAATCTCTTCTATTGTCTGTTCAGAGGTTATCAAATTTCTTGTGTGGCCTTTTAGTTTTGTTTTTATTAGGCACACTGCTGTTTCCTCATGGTCGCCTTTTAGTGAATTTATCAAATTCAATGCGTCCATGAAGCTCTGAAGATTTTCTCTTCTGCCATCAAACTGTGGGATAAGGTTTGAGGCCATCTTTAAAAAATCAGTGACTGTTTGAGTCTCATTTTCGCGTCTTGGCGACATGGCTGGTTTATTAAGAGTTATTTTTGTTTGATCTAAACTCGCTGATGGTTCTTCTTGATTCATCTCTTCCTCAGCCGTTAACTGGGTTTGTCTTCCAGTGATACTGAAATTAGCAAATCAATTGTTTGTTTATATTCAATATTATAACTTTTCAATATGGATTTTGCCTTTTGTTTGCAGTCATTATAGAATGCATTTGCGTCTGTTTTTCGTCCCCAAGTTAGTTTCCTATAGTGTTCTATTAACACTGCTCTGATATTTTCTAGGGTCTCTATTATTATTTTCGAGTGTTTTTCTATTGTACTTTGGGATGTTTCCCTATTCTGCGAGAGGCACTTACAAGATTTATTTAATTGTTGTGCATGTATTCTAGCTTCTCTTATTATGTCATCCCAATTAATCATATTTTGTTTAAAAAATGTACACTCTTTTTTTTTTTTTTTATTGCTCGGAGAGATCAATTGTCTCTATGGATTGTTCAAATATTTTATGTACCGAAGTGGGTAAAATTCTGTTTTTTCGCATTAGGCGGTTGTATGCTTCTACTATGGATCTTTCTATCAAGTGGGCTATCCCTGATTTAAATTTTCTATTATTCACAATCCAGTATTTAATTTCTTTATATTTTTGATTAGTTTCACCTCTGTTAAAGAGGAAGTCTATGAATGGGACGTATTTGTTCAAATATTTAAGTTCTACTCGACCAATTTTTATACTGTATTTAGGCCGTCTGCTCTACTCTGATATTTTTTCTTGATTATTTTATTACGCATTGCATATAATTTCAATGCCAGATTTACGGCTACTAATATTAAGATAGCTAACAACAATATCCCTATTTCTTCTAAATTTTCCCTGTGATCTACTATTTTAACGCTGTTAACGACATTAGCCGTTGGCTAATCTATTTGGGATTCTTGAGAACTCATCTTTCTCGCAAAAAAATTGTTGTTTCCTTGGTCGTTTAGACCTGTTTTCTATTGGTTTTATAGAAAAACAAATTTTTATGGATTCGATTGTAACATAAAATTTTTTTTTTTTGTTTTAATGTAATTCAAAAATTTTGAAAGAGAAAAATTATATCAACTGTGTTTCGCACAGTGAGCCAGAGACGTGGAAAGATAGAAGAGACATGCGTAGGCTTACAGCTTGAACAATGGTTTAATTAATTCTATGCCTACGCATGTTTTTTAGTAATAGCCTATCAAGTGTTTGTTAGTAGTTGTACTGTGCAACAAGTGCGAACTCGTACATGCTTATCTTATCTTAATATTTAAATGAAATTTCAATTATAATTAGAGGCAAGAGAATTATTTACTCATTGCGTTTCTTCGCTCTTTGGCGAAGTTCGGCTGTGTTGTTCATTAAGCACTCTGTGTAGTGCTGTCGGTCCTTGTCGTCAAGTCCTATGTGGAGGAGGTCCTGGAGGAGCTTCCTCTCGCGCCTTAGCCTGACTTTTCTCCTTTTGACTTCTTTTTGGGGTCTTCTTTTTTCTTGTCTTGGCGAGCCCGGTACTCAGCTATCGTGAGTGGGCGTGGTCCCTCGTTTGGACACACCTCTAATACCTCTTCGAGGAGGGGCGCGTCCCTTTGTACGGTAGGTAAAGCCGTCAGGAAATCCAAGTCCTCTGGATGTGACGGTTCAGTGCTAGTCATCAGCATGTCCTTTTTTTTTTTTTTTATTGTTATTTTATATTTTTGTGTGTTTGTCTTATATTTAAAAATTTTGTATAAGTTAGTATGGACAAATGAATATAGCTAATACTGCACTTGGCAGTGGCCACGATCGCTGGGTCAGCGATCCCACGGTCTCGGTAATATGAGCCGGCCCGCAAGACGTTGACCGCTGCTAGCGGCACGAGGCGCAGTGTCAGCATTCCGATGGCCAATGCTTAGGGTTCTTGGGTAGTTTATTTAATAATGTTAAGTTAGTTATAATTCGGACTCCAAGCGCACAAAACTGTGGCTTGTAATAAATCAAACATAAATAAAAATATAAATTAACATTTATATAACTGGCGCCCAACTAAAATTAAAAGTTCCCAAAACTTAAAAAACAATTCTAAGTAAAATAGAATTGAAAAAACACAAAAAGTCTAAACATTGTAGTGAACAAATTATCACTACAAAAATAAAGGAAACTAAAAGTGCCCAAAACTTAAAAAACAATTCTAAGTAAAAATAGAATTGAAATAAAAAACAAAAAACACAAAAAAGTTTAAACATTGTAGTGAACAAATTATCACTGCAAAAACAAAGAAAAAATAAAAAGAAAATACAACAACATAGTCACGTCACTGGGCTGGTGACGGCAGCGGCGAAGAAAAAGAAATTGAAGACGAGAGGCAGCAACAACAAACGGAAAAACTCCACCAGAATACCGTCGGCCACAATCCAACAACAAGAGGGCATAGAAATTTAACAACAGAAAAATGAAAATGTAAGTGAGATTTTTGTTGTCTAAATAAATAAATCTGGGATTGTGTAAATATTCAATAAATCGCTTGGCATTAAAGGTGGTTGTTAAACAAAAAAATTTGAAGTTGACATTCTCTGTTTTAATTGAATCGAAAACATTTTACACTATTAAACGAAATATTTGTTCCCGTCTGTTCATGTGGAGAGATAACCAAAAAAATAGTGATAGTAGTGACGAAGAATTACTAAAGGTTATAGAAGGCAACAGTGAGCAAGTGAAACGAATACATTTCATGGCGCTCCGCAGCTTCATTCGCATACGAACTATTTCGACCTTATAGGGGCAGTTCCGCCCACTACCAGGCAGTAGGCATAATCAGGAATAAGGTTAAAGGTGCCACTAGTTCCACTCTAGCATCGTACAACACTGTAAAAAATGTCGATGCGATCATAGCTCGACTAGACTTCACCTATGCTGACAAAACGCCCATTCGCGTTATTCAGCAAAAGTTGGGAACCTTACGACAGGGGGAACAATCGCTGTCTCAGTACTATGACAAGGTGGAAAAAACATTGACCCTCCTCACTAATAAAACAATAATGACATATGAGGCAGCGTCAGCGAACGTGCTTAATGAGCAGTTTAGGTCCGATGCGCTACACTCCTTTGTGTCGGGGCTTAAGAAATCCCTCAGGGCGGTAGTACTACCAGCAAAACCCAAAGATTTACCCACTGCGCTAGCATTAGCGCACGAAACTGAAGTAAGCCACGACTACGCAGCCTTCGCTGCAAGCTTTGCGCGGGCTACCGAGGAAAAAGCTCAGGGCCCCTTTGAACAAAAAAACCAAAATTTTCGAAACAATACTAGCCAGAATAAGAGCTCAGAAAATAGCCAAGGGGCATACAAGAAGACTCCTCATTATACTAGAGTTCAGGAAAAACCAAATAACAAAGGGAAGCCACCACAAAATCCTGGGGCTCAGGCGTTCTCAACACCAGAACCCATGGAGGTTGACTCCTCTTCAAAGTATAAGCAACCAACCAGATATTCGGCTCGAAAAAGAATCAGCAGGTTCATTTCACGTCTCAGGATTCCCCTGAGGAAGAAGCCTATCAGACAAAAGCAGAGGCGAGCGCTCTGGCAGCTAGTGATGACCTTTTAGATAGTGAAGAATCTTGTCATTTTTTAGGGAACACTCCCTTCTACCGTTCATCACGAGAACAGTAGGAGGAAAAACAATTAAATTACTTATCGATACGGGGGCCTCAAAAAATTATATTCGTCCAATGGCGGTACTAAAATTCATCACCCCCGCAGAAAAACCATTTAATGTCAGATCCATACATGGGACCTCAAAGGTAACGGAAAAATGCCCAATACATATTTTTGGCCTTAAAGCACATTTCTTCTTGATAAATATCCCGGAAGATTTCGACGGCATAATTGGTTTCGACCTTTTAAAAAAAGTCGGGACAACTATCAATCTGTTAAACAACCAAATAGTTACAAAAAATGGATCTGAATCCATTAATTTTACCCGTTGCCCACAAGTAAATTTCATTTATATCGACGATACAGACGTCCCGGCTGCTGTACTTAAGTCTTTCAACAAGATGATGGACGAAAGAGTAGGAGCGTTTGCAGACCCTGACGAGGCTCTGCCATATAACATAAATACTGTAGCAACTATTCGAACAAATGGGGAACCGGTATACTCCAGATTATACCCGCTCCCAATGGGCGTTACGGACTTTGTCAATGCAGAAGTTAAACAACTTCTAGCCCACGGCATAATTCGACCCTCAAAATCTCCCTACAATAATCCGACCTGGGTGGTCGACAAAAAAGGAACAGATGAAAACGGCTTCCATAAAAAGAGGCTAGTAATTGACTTTAGGAAACTAAACCAAAATACTACCGATGACAAGTACCCTATTCCAATGATTTCAACAATCTTGTCGAACATGGGAAAGGCCCAATATTTTACAACATTGGACCTTAAATCGGGATTTCATCAAATAACACTAGCGGAAAAAGACAGGGAGAAAACTGCTTTTTCTGTCAATAATGGAAAGTACGAATTCTGCAGACTTCCCTTCGGTCTCAAGAATGCACCCAGTATTTTCCAGAGGGCCATCGATGACGTCCTTAGGGAAAAGATAAGTAGAACATGCTACGTCTATATAGACGATGTTATTATTTTTTCTGAGACAAAGGAAGACCATGTTAGGGACATTGAATGGGTCCTTAAAAGCCTTCAGGACGCGGGGATGCGAGTATCACAGGAAAAATCCAAATTTTGTAAAAAAAGTGTGGAGTATCTGGGATTTATCGTATCTAGGGATGGTATCACAACTTCACCCGAAAAAGTTCAGGCAATCAAAAATTTTCCAATGCCAAGTACCCTTTTTGATCTCAGATCATTTCTCGGGCTTGCCAGCTATTATCGCTGCTTCATAAAAGACTTCGCGAAAATCGCAGGTCCCCTTACAGATATTCTAAAGGGCGATAATGGAAAAGTTAGCAAGAACATGTCTCGGAAAATAAAAATCGAGTTTAGTTCAGAACAATTGCAGACATTCTCCAAGCTAAAAGATATTTTAGCATCAGAGGAAGTTTTTTTAGCCTACCCAGATTATCGACAACCATTCGATCTTAGCACAGATGCGTCTGGTGATGGGCTAGGCGGTGTCCTTTCACAAAAAGGCAGACCAATCACCATGATATCCCGTAAATTACGTAATAACGAAAGAAATTTTGCGACTAACGAAAGAGAGCTTCTTGCCATAGTGTGGTCACTAAAAAGCTTGAGAAACTACCTTTACGGGGTAAGAGACCTAAATATATTTACCGAGCATCAGCCATTAACCTTCGCCGTATCAGACAAAAATTCGAATGCGAAACTAATACGCTGGAAAGCATATATTAATGGACATGGCGCAAAAATAATTTATAAGCCAGGAAAGGAAAACTTCGTAGCAGACGCCCTTTCGCGTCAGAACATTAACGCTCTCGAAGCACCAGATTCGGAATCCGATAGGGCAACCTGCCATAGTGAAGAGTCTCTGTCCTACACTATTAATGTATCCGATAAGCCCTTAAATTGATTTCGACGTCAGATCGTAATTGAGGAAGCAGAGTTTCCTTCGGTAAGGACATTCGTTCTCTTCCAGAGTAAGTCCAGGCACATAATACGCACATCAAACCCCGGTTCACTCTTACAGACACTGCAAGATGTAATAAATGCTGAAGTGGTAAACGCAATACATTGCGAACTGCCAACTCTTGCCCTCATTCAGCATAAATTGGTCGAACTATATCCGGCAACAAAATTCTGGTACTGCAAACACATCGTTACAGATGTACCAGACAAGTCGGAACAAAAAGAAATTGTGGTGACCGAACATAACAGGGCGCACCGTGCAGCCCAGGAAAACATGAAACAAATTCTGCAAGATTATTTTTTTCCCGAACATGGGAAAATTGACCACAGAAATTGCAGCCAATTGCAAGATCTGCTCTGTCGCAAAATATGACAGGCATCCAAAAAAACATAAGTTGGGTACCACACCAGTACCAGCTTACGCAGGAGAATTCTTACACATCGACGTTTTTTCCACAGATAAAAGATTCTTCCTGACCTGCATAGATAAGTTTTCTAAATTTGCGATAGTCCAACCTATAGCATCGAGAGCCATAGTTGACGTAAAGCCGGCCATTCTACAGTTAGTCAATTACTTTGCCAATGTTAAGACAATATATTGCGATAATGAAAGGTCAATAAACTCTGAAACAATAAGGTCCCTCCTTTTAAATGAGTTTGAAATACAAATCGTCAACGCCCCACCCCTACACAGTACATCTAATGGCCAAGTGGAAAGATTCCACAGCACGTTACTTGAGATCGCACGATGCGACAAAATAACAACCCAAGCTAGCGACACTATCGATGTTATATTACTAGCAACAGTAAAGTATAACAGGTCAATCCATTCAGTCTTGAACAAAAAACCAATTGAAGCAGTTCATGAAACTACGGTAGAAGAGGGATTGCAAATTGCCAAAAAAGATAAAAGACGCTCAGAGCAAACAGACGGAACAGGAAAACAGAACTAGAATAGACAAAAAATACCAACGGGGTGACAAAGTCTTGGTAAAGTCAAACAAACGGCTTGGTAACAAACTTACTCCTTTGTACAAGGAAGGAATTGTAGAGGCTGACCTAGGAACTAAAGTCCTTATAAAGGGGAGGGAGGTCCATAAGGACAATTTCAAATAGAACCTCTAAAATTGTTTTTCTAAAATTAGGTTTACACACTTCTACAACTACTAGAGTAATAAGACTATTTTATAATATCAGAAATTACAGAACGGACTTTATACTGATACTGATAATACTGAGGACACACGCTACAATGACCATGAAAATCACAGACTATACCAAAGCAGACTTTATACAGATACTGGACGGAGACGTGACAGTTTGGAAAGAGTACAGCTACCTCGGACATACGACAAACATTACCTCGTACAGGACATACGCGAACGAGACCAGGAAAACTATTGAATTCTTTAAGGAAGATCATATTAAAAGAATTATTTTGACAGATATTAGGAAAATCGACACACTACTGGAAACAATGACGGTTCATCATAGAGGCGCTAGAAGCCTAAATATTGCCTAAATATAGTGGCCGGAACTCCTGATTTTGACGACTGGGAACAGATCAAATTTAAACAAGAACAATTAATAGAGTCAGAAAATAAACAAGTCAAGATCAACAACAAATTACAGGAAAAACTAAATGCAATAACGAGCTCCATAAACCAAATAAGTAAAACAGAAAATGTCAATCACGAACACTTTTATGAAACCATCCTAGCAAAAAACAGAATGGTCATTTCAGACCTTGAAAATTTAATTCTAACAACCACTTTGGCAAAAGCGAATTTGTTGAACCCAATAATCCTCGATGACTTGGATGTCAATGAAATGACTAACAAAAATCTCACAAATATTAGTGTGTCAGATTTATTAGATGTAGGTAGTATTAAGGTTTTTCAAAATTTTAACATTTTGTACTTTTTAATCAAATATCCTGACCCAGAATCTGTCTGTAAGAAAATCAGCCTTTACCCGGTAGAGCGGGATAACATCATTTTAGATTTTAATAACAGAAACGTAGTTGCTGATTGTGGTATGGAGCTATTCTCAGTCGAGGGTTGCCAATTGGCGGTAACCACAACATTCTGCAAAAGATCGCCCACGAATGGCTGCACGCAACAATTAGTAGCCGGAACTCAAGCAAATTGTAGCTCCAGACCAGGTCACCTGGAACCCTTGATAGTTGTGGACGAGGGAATGGTTATCATCAACGACGCCACCATGGACATCATAGACGAAGTCGGCAACGAAAAAAGGGTGAACGGCACCTACCTGGTGACATTCACCGACAAAATTACCATCAACCAAACAACGTTTGTCAACAAGTATGATGTGCTCAGAAAGAAGCCAATGGTGTCAGCCGAGTCACAAATCAACATTACGAAGTACCGGGAACACTTAAGCCTGCCTTTCCTCCACGAACTGAGCATAAACAGTCTCCGGCATATAACCGGACTACGCTCAAAAATAATATCGGGCCCTGTATTGAGCAGCAGTGTCACTATTGGGATAGTCGTAATTTGGTTCGCAATTTATTTGGCCATTCGCAGACTTCAGAGACGCAACCTAGTAACAACTCTTCAAAAGTCTCTTGACCTACAGAAGTCCGGGGACGGCCTCCACTTAAGCGAGGGAGGAGTTAACATGGACAAATGAATATAGCTAATACTGCACTTGGCAGTGGCCACGATCGCTGGGTCAGCGATCCCACGGTCTGGGTAATATGAGCCGGCCCGCAAGACGTTGACCGCTGCTAGCGGCACGAGGCGCAGTGTCAGCATTCCGATGGCCAATGCTTAGGGTTCTTGGGTAGTTTATTTAATAATGTTAAGTTAGTTATAATTCGGACTCCAAGCGCACAAAACTGTGGCTTGTAATAAATCAAACATAAATAAAAATATAAATTAACATTTATATAACTTATACCCTTGCAGAGGGTATTGCAAAATTGGTCAGATGTTTGTAACACACAGAAGAAGACGTTTCCGACCCCATAAAGTATATATAATCTTGATCAGCATGAGAAGCTGAGTTGATATAGCCATGTCCGTCTGTCCGTCCGTCTGTGCGTATGCGTTTTACTCAGCCGTCTTAAGAGCTATCGGGCTGACATTTTTTTTTCGGGGGTTTTTATTACCCTGGAAAAATAAAGTATGAAAACCATCAGGATCGGACCACTATATCATATAGCTCTAGAAGAACTAGAAGAAACATTTTAATTCAAATTTTGGGATCTGGGGTTTTATATCCAATATTATCACATATGTAAATTTAGCATACTCAATTTCTATGAAAATGTTTCTTCTAGTTCTTCTAGAGCTTCTTTGATTTTTTTTTTGTTTTATTCCATCAAGTAGAAATGGAAAGTACCTACTGCATTTGTGTAGCAGCATATATTGGGTACACCTCAACAAGGAGCACATTTGCATTCTTGTGTCCCCTTCTACTGGGAATTTATCTTCGGTTTGTTCCGAGTATATGGTTCTTATTTGCACTAGAGTTAACGAGCTTTGAGGGGGTGTGGCTGTATTGGCTCCTAAATACCTCAATTATATTTTCTCTTAAGCCCGGGTTCTGTCTGGTAACTCTTTGAAAGTAGTTATCCATCGTTACCGTTTCTCATTTTCGTGCTTTAAAAAAAAATTTTTTTTTGTAACACACATACATACACAAAATTTTGTTGGTATTCGATGTCCTGAGTCCCTCGATGTCCCAACGCCTTGTCTTGGCCTATTGTCACGGTCGCCATGTAATGACCGGGTTTCACTGTTATTATTATTCAATAAGTGAACACGTCAGTTCTGTTTAGTGGTCTTGTTCAGATTGATTTTTATTTCAAAAATATTCTTTGGCTTAACCTATTGTTACATATATATTCTTATGCTGCGACTTGGGCGACAGCTACAAAATAGATTGAGAGTGTCAGTACATACATACATATTGTTTAGAGCGCTTGCATCAAAGTGCTTGGTCAGCGTTCACACGTTGGCTTGGCCCTAGCATATGTTACGCCTGTGCATTGCCGCTCATGTGTATATACATATGTATGTGCATATATAAATGTACATACATATATGAACATGTTTAGCTGTATATTTATGTGAGTACGTTTATGTGAATATATTAATGTATACACATAAACATATTCAAGTGCACACTTATGTTTTATTGCGTACATATTTGATTGTTTATACTTGCAACAAAGTGTTACAAGTTGAGCTCTTTGTGTTGAATGATTTTTGGTATGGAAATATTAGACCTCTTCTTTTTAGAAAATAACGTAATATTATGGAGTTATTTATTAATTACTAATAATGATAATAAATGGTTAATTAATAGTAATGTTTTATTTGTGTCTGGCCAGACAAATTGTCTTTTTCAAACAATTTTTTTTTATGTATATGTTTTTAATAAAATAAAGTAGTTATAATAGTTGAATCTATAAAAAAAATTTTATGTTTTTTTGGATTTTTTTAAAATTATTTTTGCAAATTTTTAACCTATCCTTATGTACTGTTTGTATCTTATTTTTATTGTTCTTAATTTTTATGTTGTTGTTTTTAGATATTTCTACTACTTCGAAGGGTCCTATATAGGCTGAGTCAAGCTTATGACCAGCTTAGTTTTTTAAGAAAACCTTATCTCCTATTTCTATTTAAAAATCTGCTGACTTATTGTCATAAAATTTTTTCGGGTTTTCTTCTTTAGCATATTCATCTACGTTATATAATGATTAGACGTAATGTTGTCTATTTTTAAATATTTGCACAAGTCATTTATTATTGAATTTTTGTATTCTGTTCCCATGTCCGTAATGAACGTCTTCATTGGACCGTACTTCAGAATGAAGGATTAAAAAATAGCTTTCGAGATTGTTGTAGCGCTTTTATTGGGAACTGGTATTGCTAATAATTATTTCGTCAATTCACATATTAGAGTGACTGCATATTCGTTACCATTTTCGGATTTTGGTAATGGACCAATGGTGTCTACATTACCCTATCAAAAGCATTTATGGGGGTTTCTGTAATAACTAAGGGTGTTTTTATGTGTTTTGTCGTTTTTGACATCAGGCATTTTTCACATTTATTAATGTAGTCTTTTACATGACGTGTCATGTTTTTCCAATAATAATATCTTTTTACTTTGGCCACAGCTTTTGTGATGCCTGTATGGCCACCCTGTATCGGATCATCATGGTATGTAGACAATATTGCTTCTTTATCTTTATCTTTTTCTATAATGGTCACCGGTTGGAGTAGCGCTACTCTTAATGTTTTTAATATTTTATTGCCCATTTATTTAAAAGATTCTTTTGAAAATGTTTCAAAGATCTTTTCACTCGGTGTCAATTTGAGTTGTTTGATGTCGAGTATACCGGCTTGTTTTTGAAGCCTTTAAAAAACTGACTTGAAAAACTGAAAACTAGATTTCCATTGGTATACAGATATCCAATCTCAATTCTTGCTATAACTTTCTTTCCATGTTTGAGGAAACATAAATCGTGTGTTATGCGCAAGGTCACTACTTTTCGTACTTCATCATTGCAGAGTACTTCAAGTATTTTGGGCTTAGAAGCATCAATATGTACGTGTCTAATTGTATTTTGATTTTTATCATCTGGTCAGAGATTATTTTGTCTACTTTGCTACCTGGTGACTTTCAGGACATTAGCTTTTGTGTTTTTTAGATCCTGTATTGTAATGCGGGATAATGCATCCGCAACAAAATAATCTTTTCCCTTCAGATATTCTACTGTGAATTTATATTCCTCTAGATCAAGTCTCATTCTTGTTAATTTGGAACTCGGATTTATCATAGAAAATAAATACGTTAAGGGTCTATGGTCTGTTTTGACTCTGAAGTGTCTGCCATATATAAATATATGGGCGAAAGTGTGTAATAGCCCAGTGTATCGCAGCTAGTTCTTGCTCAGTAGTACTTTTATTACTTTCACCGTGAACGAACGGGACGCGTACTAAAATCTGGATACTGCAGCAGTGTGGGTTCTATTAAGGCTTTTTTCAGATATTCAAATCCTTTTTGGCATTCTTCAGACCAAACTAATTTTACGTTTTTCTTACATAGTTGTTTTATCGGACGTGCATGTTCTGCGAAGTTTTTAATAAAACGTCTGTAATAGTAGCTGTTCACGCCACCGGGTGAGCAGCAGAGAGTGAGGGGTAGGGTTTTTTCCCAAAACCGAATTCGGTCATACTGAGGAGGGTGACGAAGGGTTCTCCTGTAAATCGCCATATTCTATCCAGTACGAGCATCCAACCCGATCACCCGTTCTTTCTTTGCGTTTCTTTTTCTCGATTGTACTTTTTTCTAACCCGAATCATTTCTCGTGTGTGTCGGGACATCTTGTAATTTAAAGCAAATAAACCATCATTAATTTAAACGAAGTTCTCGTGCGTTTTAATTGCATTACTCACGCACTAGACCCCTGAAGAAATTGGCACCAGCCAACCAGTTGTGGCTTATTTGGATCCTACCGCCCCTCCACGAACATTGGTCCTTCGAGCCGGATATCCTTCCGCTATTCCAGCTTGCATTGGCGGAATTCCTGATAAGTACACCATTTCGTATTAAAAATCTCATTCACATTATATTCCATTATAAACTTATAAAAATGTGAGGTTTCCCGCTCTTCCATAGCGACCTACACACTTTTGTATACTTGTATGTACATACCTGACCTGTTCCAAGGGTTACATGGTATTTCCCGATCATTTTTGTGTTTATGAAGTGCATTTTTTTTTCCATTCTTCGAAATTCTGATTGTCCAAAAGTCCAATTGCATAGCAATACATACATATGTAAGTATATACACACATATACATACATACATGTAAAAACAGTAACTCCAAATTCGGGCATACTAAAGGCCTGTAAATTGAAACAATCTAGTCAAGGAGGACCTTTGTAAACTTGGCTACATACCACGCTTCTGGGATTCGGCGGCCGCAACCACTGCCGACCATACTCCAGTTTTATAGCCCGGCCGGCTGGCCCACTGTGGCGGACGAGGGCGAGGGGAGAAGCCAGTCGCCTCTCCTTTTTTACCTTTCCCGCCTCTCAGTATTGGCCCCGTTTCTTTTGTTCTTTCCTGGTGTGGGTGAGAGTTTATATCCAGTTTTCCAGTTTTCTGCGAATTTTTTCATTGTTGTTGCACAATTTCTTCCTCTTCTTCACACCGGCACGAACATCTGATCGCTCCAGTGTTGAACAACGAAGAAAGACAAGGGGAGCCCCTAGCCCCAAATCGGCAGGTGGCGCCTCTGAATAACCGCCCGGATTTGAATTCAAATTCAAAATTGTAGCAATTGTAATCCAGCACCGCAAATTTTTGTGTTTGGATCTTACCTCCGAATTGGGTTTCCTGAACCAATGGACAAGTATGTGGCATCGTTGGATCACCATTCCCAGTCAGAGAGTGATCCATTGGGTAATATGAGCGAGGAAGCCGTATTTGGCCGACGACCGTTGATCGGAATGTCTCCTCCTTCAGTATATGGCAACGCGGCCAAAACACCCTTAGCGTGTGCACAAGCAGTGCTTAATAGCCCAGACGTATCGTCTTTAGCTCCCAGCCCCCCAGTGATCTCTCGCATCGCCGAGCTGGATGAACTTGGGGTGCTAGTATGGCAGTTAGATCACATGTTTAACAAGCGGGACGACAACAAAAAGCCTGTGCGACATATTAATATGGGCACTAAACAAGCCATCGTAAGGCTAAAAGAACTTCAAGAGTTGCTCTGACAGAAAGCGTTGGCGGGCATGTTTCAAAAAGGCATGAATGTTCAGGAAAGGAATACGCAAACCTCACCAGTGGCAATACCCCTAGGCAAGCAAACAGCAGAGCCAGAGCGCAGAAACACACCCAAACGCCCACGAGAGGACGTGGCAGCGCAACGAAAGACACCGCCAAAGAAAAAGCGAGGAACCCCTCAGCTCTATGAAGACCGGGTAGCCAGCCCCCAACACGCCGATACCAACAAGCCAGAAGACAATAGTGCAGACTGGCAGCAAGTCACGGCCAGAAGGGCCAAACGAACGCCCGCACCAAGGCAAAAACTACCAAGACACAGGTCAGACGCTATTCTAATAGCAAACAAGGGCAACCTAACATACAGCGAAATGCTTAAAATGGTGACTCGTAGCGAAGATGAGAATCTAAAGGCTATCGGAGCGAACGTTAGAAAGGTACGACGTACCGCAAAAGGCGATCTCTTGCTCGAGATAGAAAAACCCATGGGCAATAATCTCCAGCAAATGAGCGCAGACATTGGCGCAGCACTTGAAAACCAGTTTGACGCCAAACCTATAACTGAGGAGATCAGACTTGATATTAAGGATCTCGACGAGGAGGTGACCAGAGACGACATTATATCAACGTTTTGGTCAGAACGCCAGATCCAGATACAACCGCAGGCAATAAAAAGTATACGCCCAATGTACTCAGGCTACCAGCGGGCCACAGTGAGCGTCCCAGCAACGACAGCCAAGGAAATCCTCAAAGTGAGCAAAATAAAAGTCCGTTGGAACGTTTGCCCAATTAGGATCAATAACGCCCCAAAAAGATGCCTCAAATGCCTAGAGTACGGCCATATTGCGTCGAAATGTACGAGCAAAATCGACAGAACGGGACTCTGTCTCAAGTGCGGCAAAAGCGGCCACAAAATAAGTGAGTGCGACAACAGCCCCTCATGCTGTCTATGTAGCGCCAGTGGCGAGCAGAACATAAGCCACATAGCAGGCAGCCAGAAATGTGTTCATGGGCCAAAAAGAGGGAAATCGACTCGCCATGATTAGATTATTCCAAATAAACCTCAATCACTGCGAGGCGGCGCAGGACTTACTAGTCCAAACGGTCAGAAACCTACGCTCAGACGTTGCCATTATAAGCGAGCCCTATAGAAATTTATCGTCTTCCCAATGGGTCCAAAACAACTCTGGAAAGTCTGCGATTTGGTCGTGTGGGCCTATACCAGCACAAGTGCAATTCCCAGAGTCCTTCAATGGCTTTGTGAGGGCCAAACTACACAACTACTGGTTCTTTAGCTGCTATCTGCCTCCCTCTTATAGCCTCGGAGAGTTTAGCGCCGTGATGGACGAATTGGCAGACCAGATTCGCAGCCATAAGCCGGCAATTGTAGCTGGAGATTTTAACGCCTGGGCATTAGAATGGGGCAGTTCATCAACCAATGCTAGAGGCCAAACACTACTAGAAACTTTTGCCACACTCGATCTGGCACTTCTAAACACAGGCGAGGAATACACATTCCAACGGGGCAATATCGGCTCGACGATTGACCTTACTTTTGTAAGCAATGTACTATGCCCTTACGCACGGTGGGAAGTGAGCGATGTCTACATGGCCAGCGATCACAAGGCAATCCTCTGCACTATTGAGGGCCGGCGTAGATACGACAGACCGACAGCGAGACCACAACGGTACAACACAAAACGTATGGACATGCAAAGCTTCACCAGCACACTAGAACAAAATGTTCACACCGCCTCGTCAGCAAGAGGACTTCTCGAATGGCTGCGTAACGCGTGTGATTCCAGCATGCCGCGGAAAAATAGCTGCCCAAGGGAACACATACCAACATACTGGTGGAATGATGAGATCGCCAACCTTCGCAAGCAATGTCATATAGCCAGAAGAAGACACCAACGGAATCGAGTCAGCGATGATTCAGAAATTCTCCGCTCAGAGTTTGAGCAGAAGCGCAAGGACCTTAAACTGGCTATTCGCCGTAGTAAAAAGAGATGCTTTAACGATCTTCTTGTAGAAGCTGAAAACGATGTATGGGGCAGACCGTACAAAATCGTAATGAAGAGGTTAAAAACTCACCAAAGAACAGAGCCCCACTCTGTCGCTGACATGAACCAAATAGTAGGAGAACTTTTCCCCCCCCAGCCACACAACAATAGTCCCGCTGCACCAATTGATGTGGAAGCTATACCTCCAATAGGTGTACAGGAGATACTGGCAGCCGTTGCGCGAATCAGAGTCAGGTCGTCCCCAGGCCTCGATTGCATTCCCAACGAAGCTGTAAAACTTGCGGCGTTCCAACACCCGGAAATATTCGCGGCTGTATTCAACAAAAGCATCAGCGACGGAGTCTTCCCAGATCTCTACAAGAGGCAAAAGCTTGTGCTGCTACCAAAGCCAAGAAAGCAAGCCGGCGAATCCCTGGCATACAGACCCATATGCCTTCTCGACACGACAGGCAAAGTGCTCGAAAGAATCCTAGCGGATAGACTAAATGAGGCACTACATTCTACCAGCGCACTGTCAGACAACCAATTTGGGTTCCGAAAGGGGCTATCTACTATCGACGCAATCCAAAAAGTGGTGAGCATAGCACGTAATGCAATAGCCGGTGACCGATGGAAAGGAGGCGCAAAGAAATATTGCATCATAGCCACTTTGGATATTAAAAATGCATTTAATTCGGCAAGGTGGCCTTGCATACTAGATGCCCTGGGAAATTTCGGCATACCACAATATCTATGGAAGGTAATAAGTAGCTACTTCTCCAATAGAAGCCTCTACGCAGACACACTCGAAGGAGAAAAAACTTATAACATTACTGGAGGCGTCCCACGGGGCTCGGTTCTGGGACCCCTGCTTTGGAATGCCATGTACAACGGCGTTCTAAACTTGGAATTACCTGCTGGGGTAGATTATAGGGTTTGCTGATGACGT
The DNA here is from genome assembly GCF_018151085.1 of Drosophila tropicalis. Lineage (NCBI taxonomy): Eukaryota > Metazoa > Arthropoda > Insecta > Diptera > Drosophilidae > Drosophila > Drosophila tropicalis. Next base: position 621,872 of record NW_027173394.1, read on the forward strand.
AGCCATAATATGTGTGACAAAGAACTTGAGTGAAGCAGAGACAATATGCTCAAACGGGATTGCTCGAGTGCAACAATGGCTGTCTACAACGGGCCTTCTCCTGGCCGAAAATAAAACAGAAGCTGTTCTTATAAGCAGTAGAAAAAAAGTGGAGACAGCAAGCATACAGGTCGGCGGCACGCAAGTAATCACAAAAAAGGCAATAAAGTACCTTGGGGTACTTATTGATACAAGGCTAAATTTCAAAGATCACCTCACAGCAACGGCCAAAAAGGCTAGAATAACTTGCTCTGCCTTATCACGATTAATGCCCAACACGAGAGGACCAAGCCAGAGTCGTAAAACGCTGTGGCATGGGGTAATCAAGGCAACCATGCTTTACGGCGCACCCGTTTGGGCAGAAGCAATGTCCACAAAAGCATACGCCAGAGAATTGGACTCAATATATAGAATCAGCGCACTAAGGGTCTGCTGCGGTTTCCGTACGATCTCAGGTATCGCAGCCAAGGTACTAGCAAGCGCAATCCCAGTCGGAATCCTGGCCAATGAATCAAAGAGACTCTTTTGGGCACTAAAAGAGCCAAACTTAAGGCCAAGCGATAAAGAATTGCTACGGGTACAAGCGCGCGAAATAAGCATTGCAAGGTGGCAATCTCTGTGGGATATGTCGCAAAAAGGCAGATGGACCTATCGGCTAATCCCAAGTCTAAAAGACTGGTTGGCCAGGGCCCATGGAGAAGTAAATTTCTTCTCGACGCAACTTCTGAGCGGCCACGGCTGCTTCCGTAGCTACCTACATCGGTTCAGACACGCAACAAGCCCAGAGTGCGCATGGTGCGCCAACGGAGAAGACGAGACGGCTGAACACGTCCTCTTTAGATGCGGACGCTTCTACATCGAGCGAGAACACCTCGAGGCGGAACTCGGGGAGCAAATTACAGTATCCAACTTGGTCCCAATGATTATTCGTCGCAGGGAAAACTGGGAGGCATTCAACAAGTTCGCGGCCATCGCCATGACCGAGCTCCGCAGAGTGGAGCAGCTGAGTCGAACCTGAGAACAGGAAGCGGGTGGAAGGACGCTTGTGTGAAGCAATACCCTCGCTGGCAGTACCACACGAGCTACTTCCCTCGCAAACCTTTTTTTTCCAAATTTTCTTTTTTCTTCTTGTACATATGTATTTCTATTTCTATTTCTTAATAAATGAATAAAAAAAAAAACATGTAAAAACAGCTGTTTTCTAACCTGCAAGTAGAGGTGTTTAATAATCGAGAATTTATAAAGTACCACTTACCTTTACTTAAAGTGTAAAGCACACTCCACGGGCTGATCATTAGTCCATCGGCTTAAATTATTTTTTGTCAAATAATTTTTACATCCATACATACATATGTACATATGTAATAATTTTTTCCGCGCTAAGCACACTCATACGACATACTTACGTATGTCCACATACAATTTGATTTCACCCACACAAAATTAATTGCAGCCACTTCGATTGGCTTTCCGCAATTTAATAATTCAAAACCTACATAATTAAAGCAGGAAATCGTGATCTTCGTTAAACAATTTAATATTAATTAAATTTACAAAACATAAACAACGGCAGAACAGCTGACTCCGATCAGTGCTGACACTTGAGCCAAGCCGTGACTCGGTCACGACATATATTTTTTCCATCGTGATTTTCGTATTGTGCAAAAAAAATATATTTCAATCGACTGGTTGAATTTAATTCGCAAAATATTTTCCAATAAAAATAAGTACAATTTTCTTCATTCGGAATTAATATTTTGTCTTGTTTTGGTGCATTTTGATTTTTCCTCACAGATCCATGAAATTGATCTAGTCCGTTTAATGAAAATTAATCCGAGTTTTTTTTTCCATTGAAAAGTTATCGGCACTCCCAATCCTAATGATCTTAATTTTTCCATATTTTTTAAATACTCTTATAAATTTCAACATATTTCCACTAATTTCATTTATGCTATCTATGCTTATTCATTAAAAAGATGAGACAGCCCAGTGTATCGCAGCTAGTTCTTGCTCAGTAGTACTTTTATTACTTTCACCGTGAACGAACGGGACGCGTACTAAAATCTGGATACTGCAGCAGTGTGGGTTCTATTAAGGCTTTTTTCAGATATTCAAATCCTTTTTGGCATTCTTCAGACCAAACTAATTTTACGTTTTTCTTACATAGTTGTGTTATCGGACGTGCATGTTCTGCGAAGTTTTTAATAAAACGTCTGTAATAGTAGCTGTTCACGCCACCGGGTGAGCAGCAGAGAGTGAGGGGTAGGGTTTTTTCCCAAAACCGAATTCGGTCATACTGAGGAGGGTGACGAAGGGTTCTCCTGTAAATCGCCATATTCTATCCAGTACGAGCATCCAACCCGATCACCCGTTCTTTCTTTGCGTTTCTTTTTCTCGATTGTACTTTTTTCTAACCCGAATCATTTCTCGTGTGTGTCGGGACATCTTGTAATTTAAAGCAAATAAACCATCATTAATTTAAACGAAGTTCTCGTGCGTTTTAATTGCATTACTCACGCACTAGACCCCTGAAGAAATTGGCACCAGCCAACCAGTTGTGGCTTATTTGGATCCTACCGCCCCTCCACGAACATTGGTCCTTCGAGCCGGATATCCTTCCGCTATTCCAGCTTGCATTGGCGGAATTCCTGATAAGTACACCATTTCGTATTAAAAATCTCATTCACATTATATTCCATTATAAACTTATAAAAATGTGAGGTTTCCCGCTCTTCCATAGCGACCTACACACTTTTGTATACTTGTATGTACATACCTGACCTGTTCCAAGGGTTACATGGTATTTCCCGATCATTTTTGTGTTTATGAAGTGCATTTTTTTCCATTCTTCGAAATTCTGATTGTCCAAAAGTCCAATTGCATAGCAATACATACATATGTAAGTATATACACACATATACATACATACATGTAAAAACAGCTGTTTTCTAACCTGCAAGTAGAGGTGTTTAATAATCGAGAATTTATAAAGTACCACTTACCTTTACTTAAAGTGTAAAGCACACTCCACGGGCTGATCATTAGTCCATCGGCTTAAATTATTTTTTGTCAAATAATTTTTACATCCATACATACATATGTACATATGTAATAATTTTTTCCGCGCTAAGCACACTCATACGACATACTTACGTATGTCCACATACAATTTGATTTCACCCACACAAAATTAATTGCAACCACTTCGATTGGCTTTCCGCAATTTAATAATTCAAAACCTACATAATTAAAGCAGGAAATCGTGATCTTCGTTAAACAATTTAAAATTAATTAAATATACAAAACATAAACAACGGCAGAACAGCTGACTCCGATCAGTGCTGACACTTGAGCCAAGCCGTGACTCGGTCACGACATATATTTTTTCCATCGTGATTTTCGTATTGTGCAAAAAAAATATATTTCAATCGACTGGTTGAATTTAATTCGCAAAATATTTTCCAATAAAAATAAGTACAATTTTCTTCATTCGGAATTAATATTTTGTCTTGTTTTGGTGCATTTTGATTTTTCCTCACAGATCCATGAAATTGATCTAGTCCGTTTAATGAAAATTAATCCGAGTTTTTTTTCCATTGAAAAGTTATCGGCACTCCCAATCCTAATGATCTTAATTTTTCCATATTTTTTAAATACTCTTATAAATTTCAACATATTTCCACTAATTTCATTTATGCTATCTATGCTTATTCATTAAAAAGAGGAGACATTTTTCCTTCTCACTCCTCTATCCTTAAATTATACAGTCCACTTACAGCTTCGTTTCGATCTCCTCGCTTGAGAGCTCTAATTCCACGAAGTTATTTGTTTCCATTCGATTCGTAATAGCTCAGAGAACACTCTACGATGTCTCTTTCCGACTTTGTTGCCGTGTGCGAGGCATTACCGGCGTTCGAGGCTCGCGAGGCCCAGGCTTTAGCTGACGATGTGCCACTCGTCTCTATTAAAATTCACTTAGACCAGCTTAAGTCACTTTGGGCAAAGTCGAGGCTGAGTTTTCACGATGTCATAAGGCCTTGACGGCTCAAAAGAACGAAGATAGTCCGAAGCACATAGCTATAATTTAAGGTAGACATGAATATTGTTATATGTTATATGTACGAGGCGGGACTTTGTTTGGAGAGCGAATAGCGGGTGTTGTCCGCTAAAATGGCTCCCCTACCAGTCAGGCTCTCCGTCGATTCCACCCATCAAAGACACACAGTTCCCCCGTGCGAAGACGAAATCTTCAACGGAGACAGCCTGGCTTGGCCTACATTCCGTGATTTGTTTACCGCGATTTTTATCCATAATCCAAGCCTAACACAAGTGGAGAAACTTTACCACTTAAGTTGCAAAACTCGCGGTGAAGCGAGAGCCATTGTTTCTAGGTCACCCTTGACCAATGAAGGGTTCCAGTCCGCGTGGGATAACCTCACTGCGCGATACGAAAATAATCGATTATTGATTATGAGCCAAGCCACGCAGCTTCTACAGATCCCAGCTGTAACACAAGAGTCTGGCAAAGCGTTGAGAGAACTGCAGTCGTCAATTTAAGGTTGCTTAACCGGTCTTGAGCTTTCCGGGGCTCGTACAGACAATTGGGATATCCTTCTCATAGCAATCTGTACGAGCAAAATGCCCAAATCCACCCTTCTGTTGTGGGAACAGTCCGTTCCAAATAAGACCGCCTTCTCATCCTGGGACGACCTGAATCGATTCCTAACGATTCCGAATCCTGCGTCCTCCGATTCTTCCAGCAGCCCTCATGTAAACGTGGGAAGTTACTTCGCCTCGACTCGCAACACTGCCTTCCTGGGTACTGCGAGTGTAACTATTCATCATCGTGGCAAGCAGTTTAAAATCCGCGCTTTGATTGATATGGGATCCGAAGCGTCCTTTATTTCCCAAAGAATGTTTGAATTGATTAATCCTCCAAGCAACAAAGTATCAACTAGCATTCGCGGCATTGGGCAATGCGATGCTGGTAGCGGCGACAAAGTGTGCCGCTTACAGATTTCTCCTCCTGAGGAAGCAGTCGCCGTGGTGCTGCCTAGTGTAGCTGGAGCAAAAGGTGAAGCAGGATTCGCTTGATCTTCCGCTCGCTGATCCGCAATTTCACCAAAGAGCTCCTGTGGATTTGGTGCTTGGAGCCGAGCTCCTTCCCACTATCCTTGAACGAATCATCAAGAATGTTGGTGATTCTTTCGTGGGGATCGAGACGATGTTCGGATGGGTTCTCTGTGGATCCGTTACTGGAAAATCCAGAATCCAGGTGTCGGTCCACCTCCTCCAGCAGTCCGAAGATGTCTCTAAGGACAGTAGCACCATCCGATTTAGAACACAGTTCCAATTGCTTCAGGTGCCGCGTTTGTCAAGGGGCACACGCGCTCCATCAGTGCCGACAGTTTCGAGGACTACCAGCTGACGACAGGCTACGGGTAGTCTTGAGGAACGGATACTGCCCGAACTGTTTGGCTCATGAGCATTCCAATGGTTCCTGCAGGAGCACAGAAGGATGCCATCGATGTGGCAAGCAACACCACACGCTCTTGCATATCGACAGCTCTGTCGCGTACATCCAACCCAAAGAGCAAGGACCCGATAGGCACCCGCCTTTCATTCGGGCTTCTATCCAGAGGTCATCAGCCATCGTGCCGCCTACTCCATCTGCCGATCCGGAACGCTGCCTTACCCCATCCTTAGACATGTCCAGCGAGGTCACCGGGTGAACAGCAGAGAGTGAGGGGTAGGGTTTTTTCCCAAAACCGAATTCGGTCATACTGAGGAGGGTGACGAAGGGTTCTCCTGTAAATCGCCATATTCTATCCAGTACGAGCATCCAACACGAACACCCGTTCTTTCTTTGCTTTCTTTTTGTCGATTGTACTTTTTTTCCAACCCGAATCATTTCTCGTGTGTGTCGGGACATCTTGTAATTTAAAGCAAATAAACCATCATTAATTTAAACGAAGTTCTCTCGCGTTTTAATTGCATTACTCACGCACTAGACCCCTGAAGAAATTGGCACCCGCCAACCATTTGTGGCTTGTTTGGATCCTTCCGCCCCTCCACAAACAGATGCAAAAGGCTACGAATCTTCTAGCACTATCAGCATCTGTTCGTACTGGGTATTTTTCAATAACGTCATATTTGGTGTCATCTGACAATATTCCTTAGTCGGTACACTTGTGACCTAAGAATGTCACTTCGTGCATGAAGAATGAACATTTCTCTGGATGCACTTTTAGGTTGTGTTTTCTGCATATGTCGAAAATATCCTTTAGGTTTTTGAGCATGTGTTTCTCGGAACAGCCGATGACTATTAAGTCATCTATGTAAAGGAATGCTTGTGACGGATTTAATCCAGAGAAGGCCATTGTCATCATTCTTTGAAAGGAATTTGGTGCTATTTTCAGACCATACGGTAGTGTAGTAAACTGATAAGATCCATTGCTGCTTCGGGATTTATCTTTTAGTTCTATTTGATAAAAACCGAACATTAAATCTAGACATGAAAAATATTTGGCTCTGCCTAGTTGATCAAGAATATCGTCTCTTCTTGGTATTTGACGATAGTCTATTACCAATCGCCATCGTTTCTTTTCTGATCCTGGTAAACCCTTTTTCGGTACCAGTAGTAGCGGACTATTATACTCGGACACTGACGGTTCAACTATTTTATCTTTAATGAGTTTATCGACTTGTCTTGTTAATTGTTCTTTATGCATGTGTGGTATTCCGTAATTTTTTGTGTATACTGGCTGGTTGTCATTCAATCTTAGTTCTTGTTTATAAAAGTTGTTTGTAGTAATTGGTTCGTTTTCTAAACCAAATACATCTGTATACTTGGTGCAGAGATCTTCTAGTACGTTTTTGAACATAGGTGGGAAGTTTGGCTTTAGTTTTTGTATTACTGATTGACTTCTTGGGTCATCAGTTGTCTGTACAATTGTGTAATATTGGGATATTTATTGCAAAATTTAAATTATTTGGTCTTAATATTAGTGAATCGTTTGGTTCACTGAAATCTAATTGAAAATTGAATGTTTTGAAGAAATCTAGTCCTAAAATTCCATCAAATGGAATTGGAAAACTTTCGTCTACTATATGGAAGTTGTGTGGAATTATGAATTCATTTTCTCGTTGTTCTATAGGGGTTATACCTTTGGAAGTAATTGAACCTTCACCAATTCCTGATATTTCAATTGTGTTCAATTGATGTTCAAAAGGATCTGTTTTTTCTTTTATTATTGATACGTCTGCTCCTATATCTAACAAGAAGGTATATGTGTTGTGTTTATTTTCATTTTTAACTTTGATGAAAATACTTATGCTAAGATTGAATGTGTATACATTTACAGTTTCTTCTGAATATCTGCAGGGATCTATTGGTTTTCCGAATTACTTTGAGTAAGTCGTACATTACCATTTCCGTTGTTAGAGCTACCTTGGTTGGAATTACCTCGGTTCGAGCTAATTCGGTTGGAATTATTTCTTCCCCGGTTGTTGTACCGTGTGTTACCACGATATCCACAGTTATTATTATTATACTTGATTGTTTATGCAGTTTTTGTTATTGCCTTTGTAGCGACTGAAAGTGTATACTTTTTGGCTAGTTCGACAGATGTGCCATCGTGTATAAAGGCACCTTCCAGAGATTCAGTAAGCTTTTCAATCTACTGCTACTGATTCTGTTTTTACATTAGTCGCAATACTGTTAATAATCTCTTCTATTGTCTGTTCAGAGGTTATCAAATTTCTTGTGTGGCCTTTTAGTTTTGTTTTTATTAGGCACACTGCTGTTTCCTCATGGTCGCCTTTTAGTGAATTTATCAAATTCAATGCGTCCATGAAGCTCTGAAGATTTTCTCTTCTGCCATCAAACTGTGGGATTAGGTTTGAGGCCATCTTTAAATAATCAGTGACTGTTTGAGTCTCATTTTCGCGTCTTGGCGACATGGCTGGTTTATTAAGAGTTATTTTTGTTTGATCTAAACTCGCTGATGGTTCTTCTTGATTCATCTCTTCCTCAGCCGTTAACTGGGTTTGTCTTCCAGTGATACTGAAATTAGCAAATCAATTGTTTGTTTATATTCAATATTATAACTTTTCAATATGGATTTTGCCTTTTGTTTGCAGTCATTATAGAATGCATTTGCGTCTGTTTTTCGTCCCCAAGTTAGTTTCCTATAGTGTTCTATTAACACTGCTCTGATATTTTCTATGGTCTCTATTATTATTTTCGAGTGTTTTTCTATTGTACTTTGGGATGTTTCCCTATTCTGCGAGAGGCACTTACAAGATTTATTTAATTGTTGTGCATGTATTCTAGCTTCTCTTATTATGTCATCCCAATTAATCATATTTTGTTTAAAAAATGTACACTCTTTTTTTTTTTTAGTCCTCGGAGAGATCAATTGTCTCTATGGATTGTTCAAATATTTTATGTACCGAAGTGGGTAAAATTCTGTTTTTTCGCTCTAGGCGGTTGTATGCTTCTACTATGGATCTTTCTATCAAGTGGGCTATCCCTGATTTAAATTTTCTATTATTCACAATCCAGTATTTAATTTCTTTATATTTTTGATTGGTTTCACCTCTGTTAAAGAGGAAGTCTATGAAAGGGACGTATTTGTTCAAATATTTAAGTTCTACTCGACCAATTTTTATACTGTATTTAGGCCGTCTGCTCTACTCTGATATTTTTTCTTGATTATTTTATTACGCATTGCATATAATTTCAATGCCAGATTTACGGCTACTAATATTAAGATAGCTAACAACAATATCCCTATTTCTTCTAAATTTTCCCTGTGATCTACTATTTTAACGCTGTTAACGACATTAGCCGTTGGCTAATCTATTTGGGATTCTTGAGAACTCATCTTTCTCGCAAAAAAATTGTTGTTTCCTTGGTCGTTTAGACCTGTTTTCTATTGGTTTTATAGAAAAACAAATTTTTATGGATTCGATTGTAACATAAAATTTTTTTTTTTTGTTTTAATGTAATTCAAAAATTTTGAAAGAGAAAAATTATATCAACTGTGTTTCGCACAGTGAGCCAGAGACGTGGAAAGATAGAAGAGACATGCGTAGGCTTACAGCTTGAACAATGGTTTAATTAATTCTATGCCTACGCATGTTTTTTAGTAATAGCCTATCAAATGTTTGTTAGTAGTTGTTGTTATGAAGAAATGCCAAAAGCTGTTAGAGTTTGAATTGAAATGTAATTTGATAGTGTTAGACTACACATAATTTAACTATAAGAACATATGATTGTTAGTGTTGTAAGACACAGTGTTGGAAGACACTAGAAGGGCTAGTGTAGAAAACGGTCACTTGATATCGAGCCGTGGAGAGAAAAGCGTGAGTAAAATGCGCTATTAGTTTTAAGTTGATTTAATTTGTAATATTTCTTAGGAAATAAAACTCACTCACTCTACTCATCAACTCCTTAACAATTTGGATGAAATTGGTACCAGGGGCGCTTGGAGAGGGTCAGGAGTTATTATAAGCGAAGGGGTCCACGGCGGCGTGGGTCGAGTCAACAATTTTTATTTCGTGGTCCAGTTGGTTTCGCGGACCAATCCACCTTTGGACAAAGGCGAGGATGCTTCTGAGGAGGCTTGGATTGATGAATTAAACGTTTACGAGAAGCACAAGGTAAGTGCCTATTAGATTGTTGATTTGGAGGGATTTTCTGTCGGATGGTGGTAACTAGAAAAATGGCGGTAAACACGGCGTCAGGTTTAATCGACCCGATGGTTGATGAACAAAATGGCGCTGTTATGGCGGATAGCGCTGCGTGCAGCAGTAATAGGGACAACGAGGCGCCGCTGAAAAGCTCGAACGAGATGACTTTAATGTTGAGCACTATGGCAGACATGATGAAACAAATGCAACAATTACAGTTAGAGGCGACACGTACAAACGTGATTCAAATGTAGGCATTTCAAGCGGAAATGGTCAGGATGAATGAACTACAAATGCAGACAATTCAGGCTGGAATCGAGAGAACGGGCTTACTGGTTGGTAGGGCATTTGAACATCAGCAAGCTGGAGCGGCATCCCGTGGGGATGAGGTACAGTCGGAGGAAGTTCGGGCGAACTTTTGTATGCCGACAGGAAGTACAGCGGACAGCGAGTTGATGGCACGAGCAGAACCGCCTAGAAAGTTGTATGATCTTCCGTCTTTCGATGGTACACCGGAATCATGGCCAATGTTCAAGGAGGCATTTGATATGACAACAGAGGAGTACGGTTATAATGACCGATAGAATTTATTGCGCCTACAAAAGGCGATTGTAGGCCGGGCTAGGGAAGTAGTTGAATGTCTACTTATCCACAGTCAGAATGTGCCTGACGTGATGGAAACTTTAAAGGATCGATTCGGAAGACCTAAACAACTGGTAAAGAGTCAAATTAATAATGTGAGATCATTTCCAAACATTTCAGAAGATAAACTAGAAAACTTGGTTGAGTTTGCTACGAAGGTGAGGAACTTGTCAGCTTTTTTGGATGCGGCCAATGCACGTCATCATATGTCAAATCCAACACTAATGGACATTCTTATTGGAAAGCTACCGGTGCAGCAAAGGCTCAGCTGGTCAAACTATGTTTTATCGTTAAATCGCGATGCGACAATCAAGGACTTGAGCGAATGGTTACAGACAATGGCGAAAGTTGTATATGGGGCCTGTCTTAGTACTTCGGAATCAACGTCCAAAATAAAGAAGGAAAGAACAAGAATGTTTCATGCAGATCAGAAACATCAAACATCTGATTATATGGAAGCAAGATGCATTATGTGTAACGGAAGTCACTGGCTGAGGAAGTGCAATGGGTTCGCAAACTTGAATCACGATGAGAAATGGCAGTTTGTACGGAAAAAGGGCTTATGTTTTAATTGCTTGCGTGAAGGCCATCGCAGCGACAAGTGCAAAGTTCAAGTTAAATGCGAAGTGCCAAACTGCAACAGACGCCACAATACATTGCTGCATATGGAGAAAGAACCGATTGCCGTAGTAAAACCCAGCAGTTCCAAAGAGTTTTCTGGCACTGCAACAGAGAGCAAAGACTCAACGCTTCTGTTCAAAATACTACCGGTACGGCTACATGCCAAGGGTCACACAGTGGAATGTTTTGCTTTCCTTGACGAAGGGTCTGCAGTTTCTCTGATGAATGAGAGCTTGGCTGCTGCGCTCCATTTAAAAGGCCCAAAGGAAGATCTGACATTACAATGGTTTGGCAATAAGCAGGTAACCGAAAGCACAAGCCGATTCGATATGGGCATATCGGGAACAAATGGCTACACAATTTATGATCTAAAGGGCGTTCGAACAGTCAAAAACCTAAAGTTGCCAAAACAAACAATAAATAGAAAGGATTTGTATTCTAAAAATCGACATCTCGAAAACATACCATTGCAGTCGTATAGCAATGTAGAACCTGAGTTGTTGATTGGTCTTGATAATGTGCACCTAGGCATACCCAGAAAGGTGAAGTCGTCTGGCTGGAATGGACCAGCTGTGGTAAAAACTAAACTAGGTTGGGTGGTGTATGGTAAAATCGATAACCATCCTAATGTTGATCCAAATGGAATTTATATCATAAACGATCGCTCTGATATAGAGGAACTCGTTCGCAATTATATAGCTGATGCTGAAATGGATGTAAGAGATGTGAAAAATCAGCATCAAGGGCAAGAGCTTGAAAGATCAAATATGTTACTGGAAAAGACAACAAGACGTATGGACAATCGTTTTGAGACTGGATTGTTATGGAAAACAGACGATTTCAACATTCCCGATAGCAAAGAAATGGTCATTAAGAGACAATTATCTTTGGAAAAGAAGTTTAACAGGGACCCTGAATACCGGAAGCAATATTGCAAACTGATGTTGGAATACGAGCAAAAGGGATATATTCGGCTGATTCAGGAGTCAGAACAGAACATAAGCCTGGATAAGGCATGGTACCTGCCACACTTTGGAGTTGTCAATCCACATAAACCCGGGAAAATTAGAATCGTATTCGATGCTGCAGCGGAAGTCGACGACGTGTCGCTGAATGCACTGCTGATGAGTGGGCCTGACCAATGCCAACCATTAAGTTACGTGCTTATGAAATTTAGACAAAGGTCCGTAGGTATTTGCGCGGACATAGAAGAAATGTTTCATCGCGTCTTGATACGCAAAAAGACCGATGGGCTCAACGCATTCTATGGAGAAAAGATAAAACTGACGAGTTTAAGGCATATGAGATGATGGTAATGACGTTTGGAGCGAAATGCTCACCCGCATCTGCGCAATTTGTTAAGAATAAGAATGCGTCGGAATACAAGGACTTGTTTCCACAGGCGGCTGATGCTATTGTGAGGAATCATTATGTTGATGATTTCGTCCACTCATATTGCAACGAAACTGAAGCAATAAGAGTCACGGAACAGGTGATACAGATACACCGAAAGGGAGGATTTGAGCTGAAGAAATTTGTATCTAACTCCAAAGTCTGCAATGATAAGTTTGGAGAAGGTAGCATGGATGATGTTCTGAGCCTCGACAAAGATGGGTTATTGTATAGTCAAAAGGTACTTGGTATGCATTGGTATACGGCAGAGGATAAATTTGGGTTCATACTTTCGTTTAATAAAATCGATAAATCTCTGTTCTCTGATGAAAGAATTCCAACAAAACGAGAAGTACTACGGATCGTTATGTCAATCTTCGATCCCTTCGGAATATTAGTCGAGTACTCGTTGATGGCAAAACTCCTCCTTCAGTCTATTTGGAGGAAAAAGATAGAATGGGATCAATCCATACATCAAGAAGAGTACATCGAATGGAAAAGATGGCTTCGTTTTGTTAATGAAATAGCTTTAATAAGGGTTCCAAGATGGTATGGCACAACTTTTAATAATGAGTGTGTAGAGTTACACATATTTGCATATGCGAGTGAGATGGCGTATGCAGCAGTGGGCTATTGGCGAGTTGAAGATACTCAAGGATGGAAAGTGTCTTTTATAATGGTATTCAACCAAAACGAGTTTGTATGTGGTCGGACTCATCAACTGTTCTAGCATGGATCCGTTCGGATCAGAGAAAGTACAAGCCATATGTCGCCCATCGAGTGAACGAAATTCTAGAAAGCTCTCGCGTCGAAGAATGGAAATGGGTTGCCGGCAAGGACAATCCAGCGGATTTTGGCACGAAGATTAAGAGAGACAGCAGACAGACACTATGGTTAACCGGGCCAGATTTTTTATTGGATGATCTTGAGAAATCACCACAGCAGAGCAGAGGTAATTTTAGTACTGACATGGAGCTGCGCCCAAAATTCTGTATGGTCACCACGAAGCAGGAAGATGAACTCTTTGGGAGATTCTCATCGTACACGAGACTCGTACGGGTCCTGGCTTGGGTGCTACGATTTAAGAGAAAAGAAGTTCGTGAAAATTACCTGACATGCTCAGAGATAGATTATGCTGAAGTAGTTCTGTTCAGAAACGTACAAAAAGGTTCTTATCCAGATGAGTATAGTGAGCTCGCCAGGGGTAAACTCATTGATAAGGGAAGTAGTCTTCTGAAACTATCACCGGAGATAGATAATGATGGCTTGTTACGTGTAAGCGGACGCATAGATAAAGCCTGTGCCGTTGATATGAATACTAGACGCCCAATAATTCTGCCACAGAGGAGCCACGTGACGAAACTGCTAATCACACATTATCACAACAAATGGAAGCATCAAAATGAAAATACGATCATCGCTGAAATACGTCGGAAGTTTTGGATTCCTCACCTACGCCAAGAGGTACGCCGGACGTCACGAACATGCTTCATATGCCGTATGGAGAGAGCTCGCCCAGCACCACCCTTGATGGGACAACTGCCCTCGGACAGAGTGACTCCTTTTGTTCGTCCATTTTCTTACACTGGAATTGACTACATGGGGCCGTTTGCAGTGGTTAGGGGAAGAGGAACAGAGAAGCGATGGATATGCATTTTTACTTGTTTAACTGTACGAGCCATACACTTGGAATTGGCTAGGGACTTGACGGCCGACACTTGCCTTAAAGTCATTCATAACTTCATGAGGCGGCGTGGAGTCCCAATAAGAATCAGGTCTGATAACGGGACAAACCTAGTGGGAGCTGAGCGAATATTAAGACAAGAATTGTACAAGAAAGTAGCTGCCGGGCTCGCAAGCGAAAAAATCGAGTGGCTTTTTAACTGCCCATTGAATCCACAATGCAGGCGGATGTTGGGAACGTTTAGTTCGAAGTGTAAAACGAGCTATGGGACACGCGCTACTACAAGGAAATTTAAAGGAGGATACCCTCTACAGCTTGATGTGCGAAGCTGAAAATATTGTTAATTCACGGCCTTTGACGCACATTGCCATAGATAGTCCGACAGGGGATCCTATAACTCCGAATCACTTTCTTTTAGGTACAGCCAACTCCACTCAGACTCCGCATCCGCAAGAAGAGGATTATCACCCTACCATGAAGGATTTGCGGATTAAGCAACAGATGACTCATTCGTTTTGGCGCAAGTGGGTAAACGAATACTTGCCCGATTTGTGTCGCCGCACCAAGTGGTATCATTCGGTACAGCCGCTAGCTCTGGGAGATATCGTCCTTATTTGCGACAGCGCACAGCATCGAGTTAACTGGCAGAAGGGCAGAATCATCGAGGTGACCACCGGACGAGATGGCCAAGTACGATCTGCGAAAGTGAAGACCAGCACTGGAGAGTTTCGTCGACCGGCATGCATGTTAGCCAAACTGGATTTTGGTGAATCTAAGATGGACTAGATTCACGGTGGCGGGGATGTTATGAAGAAATGCCAAAAGCTGTTAGAGTTTGAATTGAAATGTAATTTGATAGTGTTAGACTACACATAATTTAACTATAAGAACATATGATTGTTAGTGTTGTAAGACACAGTGTTGGAAGACACTAGAAGGGCTATTGTAGAAAACGGTCACTTGATATCGAGCCGTGGAGAGAAAAGCGTGAGTAAAATGCGCTATTAGTTTTAAGTTGATTTAATTTGTAATATTTCTTAGGAAATAAAACTCACTCACTCTACTCATCAACTCCTTAACAATTTGGATGAAATTGGTACCAGGGGCGCTTGGAGAGGGTCAGGAGTTATTATAAGCGAAGGGGTCCACGGCGGCGTGGGTCGAGTCAACAGTTGTACTGTGCAACAAGTGCGAACTCGTACATGCTTATCTTATCTTAATATTTAAATGAAATTTCAATTATAATTAGAGTTAATTTAACTGCCGCCGTGTACAGACGTGTTTCTTAATGCACTCCGCAAAAATTGAGTGTAAAAAAAGACCGCGTTTGCAAAAATTTGTGTAGGGCTCTCAGTCGCCCCAGAGACGCCTATTTACAATCATATTGCTATTAGATTGCTAAAATAGCAATTGCTAATAGCAATAAATACTAAGTTGCAACAACAAAGTGCGTAATCTTTACAAAAGACATGTCCACCAATTCGGGCCCAAGCTCTCTCGATCCCCAACAGCAACAGCTACAAGAACTAATTCTACAACAACAACGTGAGCGTCGACTCTCGGTCCAACGCAACAACGCGTACTTTTCGGTGGTGTCGCCGACCCCACTGAATGCTAGCGTAAGCAATAACACCGAAAGTGCCAGCCACTCAGCAATCAAAAGCAACTTACCGTGGAGAGAGCAGTGTGCTTCTTCATCAATAACGATAACTGGGTCACCGATTGCACCGACCAGCACCGTCAGCTCGTTGACAGCAACTACTGCAGCGTCTGCCGAAGTATTGACCTGCCTCAAGCCGTCAACGACAAGTCGCCCTGAGTCAGCCACAATAGTAAACCCAACGACTTCTGTCCAAACTGGAATGGATAGATATATTAAAATAACTAAGCGGAAGCTAAGCCCGCAAAAGAAAAAAAGTGGCAACACGCCGAAAATAACCAAACCAAATGAACGAGTAGCACCCCTTAGCGGGAATCGTTTTAAAATTCTTGCCGATCAGCAAGATGATCAAGCCGGCGCTGTAGATAAAGTTAAATCGGCTAGACCACCCCCCTTATACATCCGTGGAGCCAACTGCAGCGCCCTGATTTCGAAGCTAGTAGAAATAGTAGGGGCAAATAACTTTGTTGTAACCCCTCTCAATAGGGGTAACATTAAAGAAATTAAATGCCAAACCCAAACTGAGGACAATTTCCGCATCATCGAAAAGTACCTCCGTAATGCTAACATCAACTTCTATACCTACCAACTAAAAAGCAGTAAAGGGCTCCAGGTTGTGTTGAAGGGGATTGAGCCATCGGTCCCTACTCAAGAAATAGCAGACGCGTTGGTCGAAAAAGGGTTTGCGGTCAAATCCGTTGTCAACATCATCAACAGGAACAAAGTCGCACAGCCGCTCTTTAAAATCGAGCTCCAACCAGATGCAAAGCGGTCGAAGCCAAATGAAGTGCACCCAATCTACAACCTACAGCTCCTATTGCACAGAAGAATCACCGTAGAGGAGCCCCATAAGAGACACCAACCACCGCAGTGTAAAAACTGCCAGGAATACAACCACACCTCTAACAACTGCAATCTCAGATCAGTGTGTGTTGGCTGTGGCGAACATCATAAAGATGGCATTTGCACCAAGGACAGAAACAATGTCGCACTAAGATTATGCAGTAACTGTGGAGGGAACCACACGGCCAACTACAGAGGATGTCCTGTCTTCAAGGATCTTAAATCTCACCTAAACGGGCGCAAACCCCCAGCTGGACCAAAAATCACCGTCAACGCCTCTAAAACTACACCGGAGGTAATCCTTGCCAAGGCTGTTAGATCATCTAACTTGCCTGCTACATACAGTCCTAGTGTATCCTTCGCTAGTGTGCTCCGAACTGGACAGACGGAGCCCGCAAAAGAGACCCCGTCACTCCACCATCTACAGAATCCGCAACCTAGCGCACCAGAGCTTGGCCAGCAAATTCCAAGTGGCTTAGAAGCCCTATTGATCTCACTCAATCAAAACATGACCACTTTTATGACGTTCATGCAAAACTGTATGCAAGAACTGATGCGGAATCAAAACCTGCTTATCCAGAAGCTTATCGAGAATAAATAATGGCTTCCCTACGTCTATGTCTTTGGAATGCTAACGGCATCTCCAAGCACAAAAATGAACTGCAACTATTCCTAGACTCAAGTGAAATCGACGTTTTGCTGATTTCGGAAACACATTTAACATCAAAAAATAATTTTCAAATACCAAAATATACCTTCTATGCAACAAACCATCCAGACGGAAAAGCTCATGGCGGGGCTGGTATCCTAATCAAAAACCGTATAAAACACTCGTTCCTCAACAGATTTGAAACACAGCACCTACAAGCAACTGCTATAACCGTCCAAACCAGCTGCGGCAACACTACATTGGTTGCCCTGTACTGCCCACCACGCTTCTCAATCTCTGAAAAGGAATTTACCGATTTCTTTAACACACTCGGAGATCGCTTCATTGCAGCAGGGGACTATAACGCCAAACATACGCACTGGGGATCTCGCCTGGTAAATCCTAAAGGCAAGCAGTTGTACAACACAATAGTCAACCCTCTCAATAAGATGGATTGCGTCTCACCGGGTAGGCCTACTTATTGGCCCACAGATCCACAGAAAGTGCCTGACTTGATTGATTTCGCAGTAACCAAGAGGATTCCACGTAATCGGATCACTGCGGATACACTGCTAGATCTAACTTCCGATCACTCTCCAGTACTATTCACACTATTAACAAGACCTCAAGTACTTGATCGCCCATATAGGCTTACAAACAACAAAACAAATTGGCTTAAATTTAAAATGTACATGAGTGCCCACATTGACTGTTCGCCGAAACTGAATGCTGCAGAGGACATTGATATGTGCGTCTCTGCACTTGAGTCTATGATGGCAGCTGCAGCAAAAGTATCTACTCCACCTGCCTCTTCTTACACTAAACCTGTTGACAGGCCTACGAACCGGCGGATAGAACAATTAGTAACGGAAAAACGACGTCTAAAAAGAGAATGGCAGATTACTCGCTCACCAGCAGCAAAACTTCGCCTAAGGCATGCTAATCGCAACCTCTCCAAGGCGTTAAGACAAGAGGAAAGCTGGGCTCAAAGAAAATACATAGAAAAGCTCAGCCCAACCAGCACTAAACATCCTCTGTGGAAAGCCCACCCAACTTTAAGCGCTCCTGCAGAGACAATTTCACCGATAAGGAGTCCAACCGGTGGATGGGCCCGCAGCGACGAAGAGAGGGCATCCGTATTTGCCACACATCTTAAAATGGTTTTCCAGCCAAATCCAACATCAAACCCTTCGAGCACACTAACGGATAGTGAGTACTCGGAACACCAATCGGACGAGATCACTGCAGTTATTAAAAACCACATAAAGCCAAAAAAAGCCCCTGGCCATGACCTAATCACACCGAAAATGATCCTGGAACTCCCTATCATTGCCATACAATACATCTGCAAACTGTTCAACGCTATAATAAGAATTGGCTACTTCCCAAGAACATGGAAAAGGTCCACTATCATCATGATTCCTAAAGTGGGAAAGGACAAAACCCAGCCATCATCCTATAGGCCAATTAGTTTGCTGCCATGTCTTTCGAAGCTTTTTGAAAAGGTCCTGCAGATCCGACTAAACTCATTTCTGGCATCGGAGAACACAATCCCTTCACACCAGTTCGGCTTCCGCGAAAAACATGGTACAATTGAACAAGTCAATCGCATAACATCCGAAATACGAACAGCATTCGAACTAAAAGAATACTGTGCGGCTGTCTTTCTCGACGTTGCCCAGGCTTTCGATAGAGTTTGGCTGGAGGGTCTGATGTTCAAAATCCGGCAAAAACGACCACAGTACACCCACAAAATCATGGAATCTTACCTTTACAATAGGCAATTCGCTGTAAGATGTAATGGCTCCGTCTCGGCTGATTTTGAAATCAAAGCTGGTGTACCGCAAGGCAGTGTACTCGGCCCATTGCTCTACCTACTGTACACTGCAGACTTACCAACGAGTTTAGGACTTACAACGTCCACTTTTGCCGATGACACGGCAATCCTCAGCAGATCCAAATGCCCAATACAAGCCTCTGCAAAATTAGAGGAACACCTCAAGGTGGTAGAGGAATGGCTAGCAACCTGGCGTATCCGGGTCAACGAGCAGAAATGCAAACATGTTACATTTACGCTTAACAAAAGAATCTGTCCAGCTCTAATGCTAAACAACGTACCAGTTCCTCAAGCCGAGGATGTCACTTACCTTGGCATCCACCTAGACAGAAGACTAACTTGGCGCAAGCACATCGAAGCAAAAAAGTCACAGCTTAAACTGAAAGCAAGTAGCCTACATTGGATCATCAATGCTCGGTCCCCTCTACGTCTGGAATATAAAGTCCTCCTATACAACTCCGTACTGAAACCCATCTGGACTTACGGAGCCGTACTATGGGGGAAGGCAAGTACCAGCAATGTCGATATTATACAAAGAGCGCAGTCGAAAATTTTAAGATCAATCACGGGAGCCCCGTGGTACATACGGAACGACAACATTCAAAATGATCTAAATATACCTAGCGTAAAATCTGAAATAGATAGTCAACAACTAAAGTATTCTGCGAAACTGGATGCACACCCAAATGTTCTTGCCAATTCCCTTACGCGAACTAATAATAGAACTCGTCTTAAAAGAAATGACAGACCAACCCAATAACAAGTGATTCGGGCCGCCTGCAATATCCCCAGGATTTATCTTAAGTACTAGATTAAGAAAAATATCTCAAACTTGTTGTTAGGCTCTAATTTAAGAGTAGATTCAACAAATATATATTAAACGTTAAAAAAAAAAAAAAAAAAAAATTATAATTAGAGGCAAGAGAATTATTTACTCATTGCGTTTCTTCGCTCTTTGGCGAAGTTCGGCTGTGTTGTTCATTAAGCACTCTGTGTAGTGCTGTCGGTCCTTGTCGTCAAGTCCTATGTGGAGGAGGTCCTGGAGGAGCTTTCTCTCGCGCCTTAGCCTGGCGTACTTTTCTCCTCTTGACTTCTTTTTGGGGTCTTCTTTTTTCTTGTCTTGGCGAGCCCGGTACTCAGCTATCGTGAGTGGGCGTGGTCCCTCGTTTGGACACACCTCTAATACCTCTTCGAGGAGGGGCGCGTCCCTTTGTACGGTAGGTAAAGCCGTCAGGAAATCCAAGTCCTCTGGATGTGACGGTTCAGTGCTAGTCATCAGCACTGTCCTTTTTTTTTTTGATTGTTAATTTATATTTTTGTGTGTATGAGTGTTCTTCTCTCTTTTTTTTTTTTTGTTATTTTGTTTTATATTTAAAAATTTTGTATACCCTTGCAGAGGGTATTGCAAAATTGGTCAGATCTTTGTAATACACAGAAGAAGACGTTTCCGACCCTGTTCACGCCACCGGGTGAACAGCAGAGAGTGAGGGGTAGGGTTTTTCCCAAAACCGAATTCGGTCATACTGAGGAGGGTGACGAAGGGTTCTCCTGTAAATCGCCATATTCAATCTAATCCGAGATTTTCACCCGAACACCCGTTCCTTCTCTTCAGAATTTTCTATCTCGAAATTTGTATACTTTTAACCCGAAACATTTCGTGTGTGTCGGCCACCTGTGCATTTAATAAAGCATACGTTTTTTTAACCGAAGTTATCGCGCGTTATTAATTCATCCCTCGCTCACCCAGAAGAAATTGGCACCAGCCAACTACTTGTATTTATTTGGATCCTTCCGCCCCTCCACGAACATTGGTCCTTCGAGCCGGATATCCTTCCGCTATTCCAGCTTGCATCGGCGGAATTCCTGATAAGTACAACATTTCTTATTAAAAATCTCATTCACATTATATTCCATTACAAACTTATAAAAGTGTGAGGTTTCCCGCTCTTCCATAGCGACCTACACACTTTTGTATACTTGTATGTACATACCTGACCTGTTCCAAGGGTTACATGGTATTTCCCGATCATTTTTGTGTTTATGAAGTGCATTTTTTTTTTCCATTCTTCGAAATTCGGATTGTCCAAAGTCATACATATGTATGTATATACACACATATACATTCCTACATGTAAAAACAGCTGTTTTCTAACCTGCAAGTAGAGGTGCTTAATAATCGAGAATTTATAAAGTACCACTTACCTTTACTTAAAGTGTACAGCACACTCCACGGGCTGATCATTAGTCCATCGGCATAAATTATTTATGTCAAATAATTTTTACATCCATACATACATATGTATGTACATACATAGGTACATACACATGTAATACTTTTGCCGCGTTAAGCACACATTAACAAACATACATATGTCCACATACAATTTGAATTCACCCACACAAAATTAATTGCAGCCACTCCGATTGGCTTTCCGCAATTTAATAATTCGAAACCTACATAATTAAAGTAGGAAATCGTGATCCTCGTTAAACAATTTACAATTAATTAAACTCACAAAACATAAACAACGGCAGAACAGCTGACTCTCGATCAGTGCTGACACTCAAGTCTCATCAGTGCTGACACTTGAGCCAAGCCGTGACTCGGTCACGACATCCATTTTTTCCTTCGTGATTTTCTTATTGTGCAAACGTATTTCAATCGACTGATTGAATTTAATTCGCAAAATATTTTCTAAAGAAAAATAAGTACAACTTTATTTATATGGAATTAATATTTTGGCTTGTCTTGGTGCATTTTGATCTTTTCCTCAGGGATCCATGAAATTGATCTTGTCCGTTTAATGAAAACTAATTCCGAGTTTTTTTTTTTTCTTATTGAAAAGTTATCGGCACTCCCAATCCTACTGGTCTCAATTTTTCCATACTTTTCAATACTCTTATAAATTTAAACATTTTTCCACATTGTATAAATTTTAATATCCAAGTGATTATATATCCTTATAATTATTCACACAACTGCGAGGAAAATTATAAATCCTTCTAATTTTATTTATGCTATCTATGCTTATTCATTGTGTTCATTAGAAAGAGGAGTCACTTCTTTTTCTCACTCCTCCTCTATACTTAAATTATACAGTCCACTTACGGCTTCGTTTCGATCTCCTCGCTTGAGAGCTCTAATTCCACGAAGTTATTTGTTTCCATTCGATTCGTAATAGCTCAGAGAACACTCTACGATGTCTCTTTCCGACTTTGTTGCCGTGTGCGAGGCATTAACGGCGTTCGAGACTCGCGAGTCCCAGGCTTTAGCTGACGATGTGCCACTCGTCTCCGTTAAAATACACTTAGACCAGCTTAAGTCACTTTGGACAAAAGTCGAGGCAGAGTTTTCACGATGCTATAAAGCCTTGACGGCTCAAAAGAACGAAGATAGTCCGAAGCACATAGCTACAATTAAAGCTAAACATGAATATTGTTATATGGTATATGTGCGAGGCGGGACTTTGTTTGGAGAGCGAATCGAGCAGTTGTCCGCGAAAATGGCTTCCCCACCAGTCACGCTCTCCGTCGATTCCACCCACCAAAGCCACACAGTTCCCCCGTGCGATGTCAAAATCTTCAACGGAGACAGCCTGGCTTGGCCTACATTCCGTGATTTGTTCACCGCGATTTTTATCCATAATCCGAGCCTAACACAAGTGGAGAAACTTTACCACTTAAGTTGCAAAACTCGCGGTGAAGCCAGAGCCATTGTTTCTAGGTCACCCTTGACCAATGAAGGGTTCCAGTCCGCGTGGGATAACCTCACTGCGCGATACGAAAATAATCGATTATTGATTATGAGCCAAGCCAAGCAGCTTCTACAGATCCCAGCTGTAACACAAGAGTCTGGCAAAGCGTTGAGAGAACTGCAGACGTCAATTCAAGGTTGCTTAACCGGTCTTGAACTTTCCGGGGCTTGTACAGACAATTGGGATATCCTTCTCATAGCAATCTGTACGAGCAAAATGCCCAAATCCACCCTTCTGTTGTGGGAACAGTCCGTTCCAAATAAGACCGCCGTCTCATCCTGGGACGACCTGAATCGATTCCTAACTGATCGCCACCGTGTACTAGAGGCCACAGATGTCCTTCAACCAAACTCTAGCGGTCAGACCTTTCCATCCGTAAGCCGAAAACCTACGGCACGAGCTCAGGCCTTTTCCGCTCAAGTGCAAGAGAGCTCAGCACCTGATGCTTGTATAATTCCGAATCCTGCGTCCTCCGATTCTTCCAGCAGCCCTCATGTAAACGTGGGAAGTTACTTCGGCTCCACTCGCAACACTGGCCTCCTGGGTACTGCAAGGGTAACTATTCATCATCGTGGCAAGCAGTTTCAAATCCGCGCTTTGATTGATATGGGATCCGAAGCGTCCTTTATTTCCCAAAGAATGTTTGAATTGATTAATCCTCCAAGCTGCAAAGTATCAACTAGCATTCGCGGTATTGGGCAATGCGATGCTGGTAGCGGCGACAAAGTGTGCCGCCTACATATTTCTCCTCCTGACGAACCGCTGTGACAGTTCCAAGCAGTCGCCGTGGTGCTGCCTAGTGTAGCTGAAGCACTTCCGTCCCGCGCCGTCCCGAATAAGGTGAAGCAGGATTCGCTAGACCTTCCGCTCGCTGATCCGCTATTTCACCAAAGAGCTCCTGTGGATTTGGTGCTTGGAGCCGAGCTCCTTCCCACTATCCTTGGGGAACGAATCATCAAGAATGTTGGTGATTCTTTCGTGGGGATCGAGACGATGTTCGGATGGGTTCTCTGTGGATCCGTTACTGGAAAATCCAGAAGGTCTCGGTCCACCTCCTCCAGCAGACCGAAAATGTCTCTAAGGACAGCAGCACCATCCGATTTAGAACGCAGTTCCAATTGCTTCAAGTGCCGCGTTCCGTCACGTTGTACACGCGCTCCGTCAGTGCCGACAGTTTCGAGGACTACGAGCTGACGACAGGCTACGGGTAGTCTTAAGCAACGGATACTGCCCGAACTGTTTGGCTCATGAGCATTCCAATGGTTCCTGCAGGAGCACAGCAGGATGCCATCGATGTGGCAAGCAACACCACACGCTCTTGCACATCGACAGCTCTGTCGCGTACATCCAACCCAAGGATCAAAGACCCGAAAAGCACCCGCCTTTCATTCGGGCTTCTATCCAAAGGTCTTCAGCCATCGTGCCGCCTACTCCATCTGCATCCAAAGTTCCCCCTCCATCTCCACCCGTGTCTTGGCGATCCAGAACGCTGCCATCCCCCATCCTTAGACATGTCCAGCGAGGCAATTGCAACTTGTTGCAAGGGGGCGGTATGTTCACGCCACCGGGTGAACAGCAGAGAGTGAGGGGTAGGGTTTTTCCCAAAACCGAATTCGGTCATACTGAGGAGGGTGACGAAGGGTTCTCCTGTAAATCGCCATATTCAATCTAATCCGAGATTTTCACCCGAACACCCGTTCCTTCTCTTCAGAATTTTCTATCTCGAAATTTGTATACTTTTAACCCGAAACATTTCGTGTGTGTCGGCCACCTGTGCATTTAATAAAGCATACGTTTTTTTAACCGAAGTTATCGCGCGTTATTAATTCATCCCTCGCTCACCCAGAAGAAATTGGCACCAGCCAACTACTTGTATTTATTTGGATCCTTCCGCCCCTCCACGAACAGACCCCATAAAGTATATATAATCTTGATCAGCATGAGAAGCTGAGTTGATATAGCCATGTCCGTCTGTCCGTCCGTCTGTGCGTATGCGTTTTACTCAGCCGTCTTAAGAGCTATCGGGCTGACATTTTTTTTTCGGGGGTTTTTATTACCCTGGAAAAATAAAGTATGAAAACCATCAGGATCGGACCACTATATCATATAGCTCTAGAAGAACTAGAAGAAACATTTTAATTCAAATTTTGGGATCTGGGGTTTTATATCCAATATTATCACACATGTAAATTTAGCATACTCAATTTCTATGAAAATGTTTCTTCTAGTTCTTCTAGAGCTTCTTTGATTTTTTTTTTTTGTTTTATTCCATCAAGTAGAAATGGAAAGTACCTACTGCATTTGTGTAGCAGCATATATTGGGTACACTCAACAAGAAGCACATTTGCATTCTTGTGTCCCCTTTTACTGGGAATTTATCTTCGGTTTGTTCCGAGTATATGGTTCTTATTTGCACTAGAGTTAACGAGCTTTGAGGGGTGTGGCTGTATTGGCTCCTAAATACCTCAATTATATTTTCTCTTAAGCCCGGGTTCCGTCTGGTAACTTTTTAAAAGTAGTTATCCATCGTTACCGTTTCTCATTTTCGTGCTTAAAAAAATTTTTTTTTTTTTGTTACACACATACATACACAAAATTTTGTTGGTATTCGATGTCCTGAGTCCCTCGATGTCCCATCGCCATGTCTTGGCCTATTGTCACGGTCGCCATGTAATGACCGGGTTCCACTGTTATTATTATTCAATAAGTGAACACGTCAGTTCTGTTTAGTGGTCTTGTTCAGATTGATTTTTATTTCAAAAATATTCTTTGGCTTAACCTATTGTTACATATATATTCTTATGCTGCGACTTGGGCGACAGCTACAAAAGAGATTGAGAGTGTCAGTACATACATACATATTATTTAGGGCGCTTGCATCAAAGTGCATGGTCAGCGTTCACACGCTGGCTTGGCCCTAGCTCATGTTACCCATGTAAATGTACATACATATGTGAATATGTTTAGCTGTATGTTTATGTGAATATATTAATGTAGACACATAAACATATTCAAGTGCACACTTATGTTTTATTGCGTACATATTTGATTGTTTATACTTGCAACAAAGTGTTACAAGTTGAGCTCTTTGTGTTGAATGAATTTTGGTATGGATATACTACAGTATTGACAGCATTCAGGGGTCGGCGACACCACCGCAAAGTATGCTTTGTTGCGTTGGACCGAGAGACGACGATCACGTTGTTGTTGTAGAACTAGTTCTTGTAGCTGTTGCTGGTGGGCATCGAGAGAGCTTGGGCCCGAATTGGTGGACATGGATTTTCCAAAAATTACGCACTTTGTTGTTGCAACTTAGTATTTATTGCTATTAGAACAAACTAATATGATTGTAAATAGGCGTCTCTGAGACGTCTGAGAGCCCTTCACAATTTTTGCAAACGCGATCTTTTTTATGTTTACACTAAATTTTGCGGAGTGCATCAAAAAACACGTCTGCACACGGCGGCGGTTGAATTGAAACGAAGGCGAATGCAAAATTTTCAAGGTACTGGAAGGCAGCAATCTTTAATGCCTATACATCCTTATGCATCCTTCAGCTGACAGTACTTCTTGTGTTGTGACCGGCGGTATGCCTGCTACATCGTAGGTAACTGTGAGAAAATTGCTAGGTGCTTGGGGAGGAAATAGTTCGTTTACTATTGCATCCATTTCGATGCTAGAAGGTAGTTCTATTCGCTGGAAAGATTTTAGCCTCTTCATAACAATTTTGTATGGCCTGCCCCATACATAATTTGCTGTTTCCGTGAGTAGTGCGTTAAAGCAAGACTTTTTGCTACGGCAAATTGCCATCTTAAGTTCTCTGCGCTACGCCTTAAATTCTAGGCGTGGAGACTCAGAGTCTTGGTTGGCCCGAGTGCGTTGGAATCTCCTTCTAGCTCGATGACACAACAGCGGCGGTTAGCCAGGCGTTTAGCTCGTCCGCTGTATATGCCTCGGTATTCTGCTGCTCTAAAGTTCTGGTGAAGACTTGGACATTTAACAACTTCGAATTGAATTTTGGGGTCTCGTTGTCTGACGTTCCGAACGCCGCTGATTTTCAATTATGCAGATGATTGCTTGTTGTATAGCGGGGACTCAATACCCACCGTACGTGTAGACAGAGTGCACTGTTGACGAATGTTAGATCAATTATCGATCCTATGTTTCCCCGTTGGAACGTAAAGCCGTCGCCTGTGTTTAGGAGCGCAAGTCGATTGACGCAAATGCTTCAAAAAGTGCTTGGCCTCTTGCATTGGTGGAGGCGCTGCCCCATTCCGCTGCCCATGCGTTGAAGTCCCCAGCAATAATTGCGGGCTTGGGGCATCGGATCTGATCCGAAAGCTCTTCCATTACGCCGCAGAATTCTCCGAGGCTATATGAGGGGGGTAGGTAGCAGTTAAAAATCCAGTATTATCTTATTTTGGCTCTTACAAAACCGTTAAAGGATGCAGAGAATTTTATCTGGGAGGTCATAACATGCCCAGATTGCAGCTTTTCCTACTCAGACAGAGGCTAGTTTGGTCTGTTTCGCTGGTGCATTTGGACGATATGGCCGAATTTTAGGCATTTTAGGCACCTTCTCGGGGTATTTTCTAGGCGTATGTGGCAGACGTTCCAGCAAACCTTTAATGTTCCAGCTACTAACTGCAGTAGTTGGGACGCTTACTGTTGCTCTCTGGCAGCCTGAATAGGATTTTGGCAGACTCTTGATGGCGGTCACGTCGATCTTCACCTTAAGCCTGATCCCGAATGCTGCTACTATGTCTTCTTTGCTGGTTTCCCCATCAAGCTCTCTGATATCCAGCCTGGTTTCACTTATCAAAGCAGAGGCTTCAAACTGGCTAAATAATGCAGCGCCAATATCATCGCTTATCTGTTTTAGACTTTCAGGCATTGTCTTTTCCATTTCAATCAAAAGGTCTCCCTTAGCTGTCCTTCTTACTTTCTTAACATTTTCCCCAAGCGATTTTAGAGCCAAGTTCCTTTTTTAGACACTGGAATGCTTTTCCACACTCTGTTGTCCATTCAAATGGGACATTTTTTGAGGTGAAAACTTCTTTAGAATCGTTGGGAGTGATTTGAGACTCGGTGAAACGAAAAAGCGACACTAAAAAGAGACACATATAGATCTTATAGTATTTAGCCTGCGAGAGAATGAGATGCAACTATATAAAAGCCGCCCGATCGCCAAGCGAGCACACTAACTACAGAACTCGACGGCAATTTACAAAGTGTCGACGTGGCTCTGTTGTTAGTGTGCTCGCTTGGCGACCGGGCGGCCGGAGTTCGACTCCCAGCTTGGTCGGAGTTTTTCATAATGCTTTTTATATATTTATATATTTTTTTGTGATACATTTTTATTTACTTTTTGAAGTGAAAACTTCTTTAGAATCGTTGGGAGTGATTTCAGACTCGATGAAACGAAAAAGCGACACTAAAAAGAGACACATATAGATCTTATAGTATTTAGCCTGCGAGAGAATGAGATGCAAATATATAAAAGGCATTATGAATAAATAGCGACAATGCGAAAATGAGATGCGTGCTTAACTACAGAACTCGACGGCAATTTACAAAGTGTCGACGTGGCTCTGTTGTTAGTGTGCTCGCTTGGCGATCGGGCGGCCGGGGTTCCACTCCCAGCTTGGTCGAAGTTTTTCATAATGCTTTTTATTCATAATGCTTTTTATATATTTATATATTTTTTTGTGATACATTTTTATTTACTTTTTATTTATTTACTTTTTATTTACTTTTTATACCCTTGCAGAGGGTATTGTAAAAATGATCAGATGTTCGTAACGCACAGACGGAGGCGTTTACGACCCCATAAAGTATATAAATTCTTGATCAGCATGAGAAGCTGAGTTGATATAGCCATGTCCGCAAAATTTCTCAGGTCGTAAACGCCTCCTTCTGTGCGTTACGAACATCTGACCAATTTTACAATACCCTCTGCAAGGGTATAAAAAGTAAATAAAAATGTATCACAAAATATATAATGAATGAATGCACAGCAACTAGAATCACTGTCTGTTCAGCTCTCTAAAGTGGGAGAAATATGTGCATGCGAAACCAGATTGAGCAATGGAAAAACAGTTTTAATTGTGGCAATTTATATTTCACCGAATCAATCAATAAATAGCATCACGGAATTCATTCATGAAAATTTAATAAAGTATACACCAGAAGTATCGCGGATACTTAGAAAAGATTACGATAAAGTTCCAATGATTTTAAGTGGCGATTTTAACGTAAATTTTGCATTGGACACAGCGGTTCCTTTAATTGACTTTCTCAATACAAGATTCAGTTTAAAAATGTGTAACAATCGCACTGAATCAACAACACGATCAAAAACAACAATTGACGCGGTATTTCAAAGATATGTTGACAACAGAAACCAAAGCATTTGAATCATATTTTAGCTATCATAAGCCACTCGTATCATTTGTTGAAATTGAAAACATTGAGGATGAATAATAATAAAATGAAGAAAATAAAATATGACCTTTATAGCAATATTATAATGAACCTATAATTATCCCGCTCCTAATGCTGCTTTCGTCTCATTCTCTCTCAGTTTGTTTTACGGAAGGTTTCACTTCTATCGTATCTAACCGTTAGACGCCCTGTTTTTTTTTACATAATCTCGTTATGTGCCGTGAATATTCAGCGAAATTTTTTATAAAAAGTCTATAGTAATTGCAAAATGCAACGAATCTTCTAGCGCTGTCTGCATCCGTAGAGACTGGATAAATATTGATGACGTCAAATTTGGTAAGATTCCTTTATCTGTGCTCCTGTGACCTAAAAATGTCACTTCGTTATAAAAATTTTTCTGGATGTAATTTGAGATTGTGTTTTCTACACAGTTTAAAAACATCTACTAAATTTTTAATCATATGTTGTTCAGAACAACCAATAACGATTAAATCATCCATATAGAGGAAAGCTTGCCTAGGCTCAAGCCCTGAGAATGCTATTGTCATCATTCTCTGAAATGAAATAGGTACTATTTTTAGACCAAAGGGTTATCGTATGAAACGATATGAGCCATTGCTCGTTGAAAAAGACGTTATATCTCTTGATTTTTCTTCTAGTTCAATTTGATGAAAACCTGACATTAAATCAAGGCATGAAAAATATTTAGCTCTACCCAATTGATTAAGAATATCGTCAATGCTGGGGAGTGGAAATTTATCTGACAGCAATTTTTTATTTATTTGGCGATAGTCAATTACTAATCACAATTTTTTCGCATTAGAGCCCAGAAGTGATTTCTTTGGGACTAATAAGAGTGGGCTATTGGAAGGTGAAACAGATGGTTCAACAATATTTTGTTCAATTAACTTTCCAACTTGACGATTGATTTCTTTGATTTGGCTATGCGGACATCGATAATTTTTACATATACTGGTTCATTATCCTTAAGTCTCAATTGTTGCTTATACAAGTCATTTGTAGTTACTGGTTCGGTTTCAAGTCTAAACACAATCCACACTGGGCTGAACTGCCAAATAAGTGGCATAAAGTCGAAAATTTTGTGGAAGCAAATAATAATTCTAATTATGTATATTCAAACTGGAGTCCCTAAATAGGAAAAATCGATGATAGCTTTTACCAAACATGCAAGCCTGTCATTCTGATCAAGCTTCAAAGTCAGGTGATTAGTCAGCTGATGCCTGCGACAAAATTGGCGGAAAATTTTTATTTACTTTGAGCGCTTGGCAAATTTACACAAAAGAGAAATAAGATAGTGGAAAAAATGGATTTTGGAGGCCAAGGTATGTAGAATGTATAAAACACAACAATTTGGTGTTCAAATTTATTATATTTTATATATCTGTACTGTTTTGTATTGTCCAAAAAGATAGAAAATTAAACAAATGTGTTCGTCCTTGCAATGCACACTGGGCTGAATTGCCAAATAAGTGGCATAAAGTCGAATAACTCATATATCGAGCTGAAACTTGGTATATTTGATAAGAATAGCACTCTAAATATTGAAACAAAATTTGAAGTTCATTTGACCACGCCTACCCCAGTAGCCCATATAAGGCAACAATGCGTATACGTGATCACAAAGGAAAGTGTGAAAACTATATAAAGTACAAAAATTTTAATATTTTTTATGTTTTAGTGATAGTAATATAATATTTATTATGATTAAATTCTTACTTAAAGACAGGTCTTAGTTACTAACAATTTTAAAAAAGTTCATTTTTTAATTGTTTTCCACATCTAATTCAAACGCATATGGATTTATATCCTCTATTTCTGAGTCGAAGTCATCATGAAAACTGTAATCATTATCTAAAGACTGAACATTTATTGGAAAATTATAATGTGGCGTTTCTAAAAGTTCAATGACATCTCGCGGAAGGGGGTTTTTTTTATGTCGAGCTGCCCTTTTCTTAATGGATATACTTGAAATGAGGGGATCTGAAGTGTCCATAGATCTTTCGAATACATCCATCATATTATTGTGATTTAACAAATCTTGCAAGGTAACTTCTGCCATAGTTTCTGTAACTGTTATACCCATAGGTCTCAATTGCAATTTAGCTTCCTGGACATTTCGGTAGCTTGGATATATGTCACAATTATGCTGTTTGCTTATTTGACGAATTTCATTGTATAATCGTTTGCTTATCGAGTTTTCCAGCAAGAATTTCAAAGCTTCATTTATTGTTAAAGGTATTGGTTCTGCAATACCGAATTTTCTTTAGCTTCAGTTGCATCACATTCAGAATTGCTAAAATTTTTAAGCACAAATGCAGTGTTACTTTCATTTGATTTTCTGGCTGCCATTGTAGCAGCATGAATCAAGACGGGGCCCAGCTTCATCATAATTTAGCTTTGGTCTACCCAATTGAAGACTGTCCGTATCTTCTTTATTGTCCAATCCAATTTTAAAGCTCATTGATAGCCACTGTGAATGTTTTATTCGGAATGTGCGCATATTTCTGCTGCACTTTTGTAAATTCGAAGTAATGTATATTTCAAAGGTTTTAACATTCTTTTTAATTTCACTAATGCTTTCATTGGTTAGCGAACATTCCGTCAATTGGCCAAATATCCAGTTTGCAAGAACGGCAGAGTTGCGGTCGCTGTCAATCCATACGTCCAGCAGCGTTGAATGACAGAACTCAATGTGATCTACAAGTTCAGAATACCGCCAAAGCCGCAAAAAGCCGCAAACAAGATTATTACTAACTTTTTATACACACTCTCTACTTTGTTTTCACATACATTACATATCCCAGAAACACACAGAAGGTAAGTTTTTACTCCACAGAAGACGAACACATTTGTTTAATTTTCTATCTTTTTGGACAATACAAAACAGTACAGATATATAAAATATAATAAATTTGAACACCAAATTGTTGTGTTTTATACATTCTACATAGCTTGGCCTCCAAAATCCATTTTTTCCACTATCTTATTTTTCTTTTGTGTAAATTTGCCAAGCGCTCAAAGTAAATAAAAATTTCCCGCCAATTTTGTCGCAGGCATCAGCTGACTAATCACCTGACTTTGAAGCTTGATCAGAATGACAGGGTTGCATGTTTGGTAAAAGCTATCATCGATTTTTCCTATTTAGGGACTCTAGTTTGAATATACATAATTAGAATTATTATTTGCTTCCACAAAATTTTCGACTTTATGCCACTTATTTGGCAATTCAGCCCAGTGTGCAATGGTGAAAAATTTTTCTTTAATTTATTAATTACAGACTCTTTTCTATTTTCTTTTCGGTTTTGTACCACCTCGTAGCTAGAAAGTGATTCGAATTTTCAGTTATTGATGCCTACCATTTGGCATGTATCTGTTGTATTTAGGAATCGGACAAAGGCATTCTGGGCTGTTGCAATCGTGTTTGCGACATAAACACTCGGTTAAATTTCCTGATTGGGAATTAATATGTTTTCTTTTGCTGAAGACAACTCTATTTTGCGTATCACTTGTGATCTTGCTATTAGAAGTGTTGAATTAGTACCAGAACTAAATGTTATTAGAAGGTAGTTAGGATACGTTAGATTTTGTAGTCTGATTATTAACCAATCCTCGGAACTATTTTAATCTAATTGGCAATTAAATCGTTTCATAAAATCCAGTCCTATTATTCCATCGCAGGGAATTGCGAAATCTGTATGAAGTATATGAAATTTATATGGAATAATGTATTTGTCTGTTTGGAGTTCAATTGAAAATAATCTTTTCGATTTTATTACTCCTTCTCCTATCCCTCGAATATCTATAATTCTATTGATATGGATGTCATGAAAGACTTGTCATTTATAATTGAAATATCTGCACCCGCTACCATTTCCTCTTCCGCGGTAAATATTTCTATTATTACCACGGCCTCTCTGGACGTAAATTCTCAATTTTGAAGGTAAATTTATCCGCTGTTTCTTGCAATTTCTTTATGGTTGCGTCAATTGTGGTTAAATCCTGGACTTTATATAGCATTGAGCCAACAATTTTTGATTTTATAACTTCAACAGCTATTTCTTCGAATGTTCCATTTTGTTAAGTTTACCAACTTGAAAGCTCGTATGAATCTTTAAAGTTGTAACTTTTGTCCATTGAATTCCGGAATGGCATTCGAAGCGACCTTAATGTAATGGGCAATTACGTCAGCCATCATATGTATATTTTTTACAATGATGCTTATGTTTAAGTACAGCTCTTCCTCCTGTTCTATTTCACTATTTTCTTCCGACTATGTTAATGGGTAGATCGTTTAGATCACCTTCTTTTATGTCTGTACCATCATCTGATTCAGAGTCTTCATCATTCTCCAAATCTATGTCTTGTCCGTGTACCGCTTCCTGTTCTTCCCTTGGATTTGTTACTGGGGGTGTATTCAAGATTGTCGGTATAAATATATTCAATTGATACTTTGCTTTAATTGTTATCAAATTTGAACGTAACTTGATCAAAAATTTTGACATTCTAGACTAGTTTGTTTTATCTATTTTATTCTTATTATCATGCCCTAGCTGTCTTGCTTCGTTAAAAAAATCAATCAGAGTTTTTGAATGTTTTTTCAAACTATCATTTTGGACTTTTCTGTTTTAGCGGACGTTGACGATACTATGCGCAGTACAAAGCCTGTTACGCGCGAGCCCAAGCAGATAACTGAGCACCTCCCACCCGACCGACCGAGGGATGCAGCCGTATAACGCACGAATCGCTTGGACAAATACACAATAGAAAAAACAGACAAACAAATAATATGAATAGGGATTCCGGAGGAGAAGAATAACCCAATCTTCATTCGTTGAATTCAAAATATGAACTGATTTTATTAACAAAACGTATGTGTATATAAAAGAATTCTTAGACTCTAGGAGGCGACAATTGTTCTTAAAAATATCTTATTCTAATGACCCACGTTTTTAGGGGGTTGAAAATAGTTTATATTTCATGCTCAGCGTCGGTTACTTGATACCGCGCCGCTGTTACAATCTTAAGTGTTTTCCACAGAGTGTGGATGCATGTTTTGTTTGGTTTTTTGAGCCATACTTGAAATATGAATTTGTATCAGCTATTTTTGTTTTTGGAATTAAGCAATAATTGTCATAGGAATCTTTATGACTTATTTTTC
Organism: Drosophila tropicalis; assembly: GCF_018151085.1. Classification (NCBI taxonomy): domain Eukaryota; kingdom Metazoa; phylum Arthropoda; class Insecta; order Diptera; family Drosophilidae; genus Drosophila; species Drosophila tropicalis. The sequence continues at coordinate 656,313 of NW_027173394.1, forward strand.
TTGTATGTTTTGTATATTTCTTTGTTCAATCTGATTTGGTGAAGCCATTTCAGATGAACACGATGTTTATTCTTAAACATTCTGCCAAAGGGCCGCCAAATGTGACGTTTTGGTTTTTGTTTTAAATAGTTAGTTGTCTTATACAAATTAATTTTAATATTGTCATTAGTAAGATAACTCTTGTTAAAGAAGCATGACGAACTACATGAAAGAAGTTAAACCTAGCAAATCAATGTTATCCTTCTTATAAACTGACTTTCTATTATTTTGTATGATTTACCAAATTGGTTTACTAATTTCACCCGATGCGTAACAATTTTTGTTTCGGGATATCTACCCACTCCTGATCTGTATTACTGTATTGACTTCTAGCCTTTTTATACGGTGGAGACTTTGAAGACCAACAACTTCTACCTCTCGGCTTTTGCTCCACCGTTTTGACATTTCGCTGATAGCTGAACTTTGAGCGTTTATTCTGTTTAAATGTTGCCCCTTTATGAACATTTTGCAATATCTGCCTTTTTTGTACTATAGACTCGGACAATTTGTTACCGGAATCTATTTTGTCACTATTTTGAAGATGATCATTATTTAATTTAACCATTGCCATCTGAAGATTTTCATTTTGTACTGGCTCTGGGATATATACTTTTTCTTCCCCACATTTTACTTTACCTCCAAAGTGAGGTCCTGCCGGGGGACATAAACTTATTTCTTTTTTACTTTCAAAAATTATTTCTTTTACCTCAGCATTTATCTTACCTCTAAGGTGAGGTCCTGCCGGGGGAGTCAAGTGCGGATCTTGAGTTTTGTGGTTGAGTTTGTTTTGAAATGTCTTGTATTTATCCTCACTATTACCATTCTTCTTCTTTTCCCAACGCTTTTTTAAACCTGTGACATCTATTGTTGTTGCGACTACAGATTTATTACTTTTTGATTTGTTGCATCCCGAGACGATCCAACCAAATTGAGTATTTTGACCTAGTAGGCCATCAATCTTTGTAACTCCTTCTTTTATGATTTGGGAGTAAACGTTTACCCCCATTATTATATCAACCTTACCAGGTTTGTTAAAGGTAGGATCAGCAAGTACGTAGCATTACCATTTTGACATATCCACGCTTACCCTTTTTAATGGAAGAGCTTTCATTAACTTTGGCAATACAATTGCCTCAACCTTAAGAAGTTTATCCCGTGGATTCCGCGTGCTCACATCTATTTTTACCTTATATTTTGATTTTTTGGATTTTATTGATGACACCCCACTTATTTTTTTATATTGTTTAATTTTATGTAAATTTAGTATTTGAGCCGCCTTTTCAGACAAAATGGTACTCTGTGAACCACTATCAATAAGGGCTCTTAGAGTCTTATATCCTCCATTTATATTTTTTACTTGTATTAGAGCTGTAGCCAACAGTGTTGATTGTGCCGTTACACAAGTATTAACTCTCTCCTGTTTTTCTTCAAAATGGAGTAAGGTATGGTGTCCCTTACTACACAATGAACAGACCATTTCATTTGTGCATACTTTATTGCTTGAATGGTTCAAGCATCTTGTGCAAATCTGTTCTTCTTTGGCCATTTCATACCTTTCCATTGGTGTCAAACCTTTAAATTTATAAGGTTTGCAAATCGGACAATTGTCTTGGAACACTGAACCCGTCGTTTTCTGTAACGGTTTTTTCTCTTCTTTGCTCATGGCACTTAGTCAACAATATCTTTGCTCCAAGTATTCCATGACATCAGATAGCAATTGTATCTGCCTAGATTTTCTAATTTGACTCTCATATAATTGTAGAGTATCTCTGTCAAATTTTCGAAGTATGTGTTGAGCGAATATCAGGTCAACTTCATCGGACAAGTTTGCTTTAATTTTAATTAAGTGTATTGACTCATTAATTATGTCAATCACTCCTTTTACACTTTTTGCGGATTCATTGTTGATCATCGGTAAATCAACGATCCGATTTAACTGCTCGGAAAATACCCTGCGATTATTTTCATACCGCTTGGTTAATAGTTCCCAAGCGGCACTATAATTGTCAGCTGAACCTGACAATAGATAAGCTACGATGCTCCTTGCTTCGCCCTTTAACGCTGATTTTAAATAATTAAACTTGAGAGCAATACTTAAATCTTCTCTTTTTTCAATTAATTCTGTAAATAACTCCACAAACAGGTCCCATTCTCTAGCCTCTCCAGAAAATGTGGGTACCTTTGGCAACACCGGTAATTCGCCTCTCACCGTAACATTCTCACTCTTACAATTTTCCCTATTGTTCATTTTCATTTCTAGCATTGACAATATATTTTGGACATCAAATTGTAAATCATCCATAATATTCTTTAATTTTGCATCACTTGTTAATACTTGACATGCCTGTACTTTCTCCCACAAATAGTTAATTTTATTAATATATGTATAATATCCATGTCCCATTGCCTGTTGACTTCAACTCTACTACCTCCAAATATTCCTGGAGCTGTCGGACTCTATCCATAATTATCTCCTGGTTAACCTTAGGGTTTTCATTACTGGAGGTCGCATTCCCGCGCGACTCTCCTATGCTATCATCAGCTATCTCTGACATGTTTGCCTCCGCTTCAACGCACACCGACTTACTAGTGCCTGGTTTTTCTGACTCTCCTATGGCTATAATTTTGGCAACTATCGTTAAAGCTTCTTCATGTATTTTATTTCTGAAATAATCATGCTCGAAATTTGGAGCAGACTGGATCAATTTTTTGTTATTAGGTATTCATTGATTCCTTATCTCTTTTACTTCCTCTACAACTTTTCCAGTTATGCTTCTAGGATCTAGTGTTTCTAACTGCCTTAACCTGGTATGTAACTCTGCCTGCTTCTCCAACACTTTTGCAGCCTTATTAGTGAACATTTTTGTCTTATAGGATATATGAATGTATATTACTTTTTTTTTACATATATCCCTGCCTAGTTTTGCGTGTGGTTTTCAGGCCACACTCTAATTGAACAGCTTTAATGCCGCACAATTGTACATAGTTTGTTTTATAGTTTATAAAAAAAAAAATATGCATCGCAGTGCATCAAAAAAATTATGCGACGCAGCGCACAGTTCTATTATTAATTTTTGTTGGGCGCTCTTTGTAGCGCTATCGGTTCACTTCAATCTCGGTTGCTGATTATTATCCGTAAAGGTGTTGATTGTCTCATTGTCTTTTGTTGTATGCCTCGTATTATCCTCTGCGTCAGCTGGTCGTCGCCGGTTGGCTGCACTGAAGCTCCCTCGCAGGCGAAAGTGGCGGTTTGCCCCTCTCGCTGTTGATCTGCTGCTGTTGTCCTGGGCCTATGGGCTCAGGCGTTACCGGTGCCGGTCAGTGCACCAGATTTCCTTGTTCTTCAGTAGCCTCTTCTTTGCAACTATCCTGTTGCCTTGCAAATGCGCCGTTCATCTGCTTCTTGTTGCCGACTTGCAACTGCCTTGTTGATCTGCTTCTTGTTGCCAGTCGACTTGTAACCGCCTATAGTGTATATATAGGCGAGGATTTTTTTTTAACTTTCGATATTAGGGCTTCGAATACGCCACACACAAAACCACTCCGCCGCCGAAATTACTACAGTTGCTCCGCTAGCCAAACTGCCTTTAAATTCGAACGCACGCACTTTCAATTTATTAAGCAATAATATTTTGCTTTTATTTTATACTCTGTCTCTTACCACTGGTGGGGGAAAACAGGGGTAACGACTTATCTCCGCCGACATATCTCCGCGCGGAGATATGTCGTTTCAAAACGACATTATTCCGCGCGGAGATATGTCGTTTTTCTAACGGCGGAGATATGACGTTTTGAAACGACATATCATCGGCGGTGATCTGCGCGGAGATATGTCGTTTCAAAACGTCATATCTTCGCCGTTTAAAAGCGACATATCTCCGCCAGAAAAATGTACTGGGCGGAGATATGTCGTCGGAGATATGTCGCTATGCCGGAAAACAAGAGTTATTTATTTTGCTACCTTTAGCTGGTCTAAGCATTTACACTTGCATTAGATCTCAAACTCTTAAGGAGCTGATTCACTCTCTGAGTCTCTTACCACTGGTGGGGGAAAACTACAGAGTTCCTTTTTTCTCGAAGGACCAAAATGATCCATCCGGCTCGAAGGACCAAAATGAATAGGGATTCCGGAGGAGAAGAATAACCCAATCTTCATTCGTTGAATTCAAAATATGAACTGATTTTATTAACAAAACGTATGTGTATATAAAAGAATTCTTAGACTCTAGGAGGCGACAATTGTTCTTAAAAATATCTTATTCTAATGACCCACGTTTTTAGGGGGTTGAAAATAGTTTATATTTCATGCTCAGCGTCGGTTACTTGATACCGCACCGCTGTTACAATCTTAAGTGTTTTCCACAGAGTGTGGATGCATGTTTTGTTTGGTTTTTTGAGCCATACTTGAAATATGAATTTGTATCAGCTATTTTTGTTTTTGGAATTAGGCAATAATTGTCATAGGAATCTTTTTGACTTATTTTTCTTGTATGTTTTGTATATTTCTTTGTTCAATCTGATTTGGTGAAGCCATTTCAGATGAACACGATGTTTATTCTTAAACATAATACTATAGTTATCTATTAACTAAATGGGATAGGATAGATGTTTTAAGTAAATTAATAGAAAACTCTGAGCCGATTACAGGGAATATAAGGTTGTAGTCAGAGCAGAGGACCCTAAAAGGTTCATGCATGGCATAGCTAGAAGAACAACGACTAAGGAATAAAGGTGTCAAAGGATGTCTTCACCGTCTACATGGTACCGACAGATTTACCTGAGCTAATGACTCAGGCGAGTCGATAACAACAATTAAGAGCTGGTGCATAAAAATAACACCAAGCATAATTCTACGGTTAGTTAGGGAAGGAAGGAAAATCAAGAGAAGTCTACTAGAATACGAAGGCAAATTGACATTGCGATCCCAGCTTAAGCCACGAAGAGCAAATAGCAAGAACTGCTTTTGAACGCATTTAAGTGTAATCTGGCGCGACTCATATGGAGGTGACCAAATGCAAGATCCATACTCCAATCTGATTTGGTGAAGCCATTTCAGATGAACACGATGTTTATTCTTAAACATTCTGCCAAAGGGCCGCCAAATGTGACGTTTTGGTTTTTGTTTTAAATAGTTAGTTGTCTTATACAAATTAATTTTAATATTGTCATTAGTAAGATAACTCTTGTTAAAGAAGCATGACGAACTACATGAAAGAAGTTAAACCTAGCAAATCAATGTTATCCTTCTTATAAACTGACTTTCTATTATTTTGTATGATTTACCAAATTGGTTTACTAATTTCACCCGATGCGTAACAATTTTTGTTTCGGGATATCTACCCACTCCTGATCTGTATTACTGTATTGACTTCTAGCCTTTTTATACGGTGGAGACTTTGAAGACCAACAACTTCTACCTCTCGGCTTTTGCTCCACCGTTTTGACATTTCGCTGATAGCTGAACTTTGAGCGTTTATTCTGTTTAAATGTTGCCCCTTTATGAACATTTTGCAATATCTGCCTTTTTTGTACTATAGACTCGGACAATTTGTTACCGGAATCTATTTTGTCACTATTTTGAAGATGATCATTATTTAATTTAACCATTGCCATCTGAAGATTTTCATTTTGTACTGGCTCTGGGATATATACTTTTTCTTCCCCACATTTTACTTTACCTCCAAAGTGAGGTCCTGCCGGGGGACATAAACTTATTTCTTTTTTACTTTCAAAAATTATTTCTTTTACCTCAGCATTTATCTTACCTCTAAGGTGAGGTCCTGCCGGGGGAGTCAAGTGCGGATCTTGAGTTTTGTGGTTGAGTTTGTTTTGAAATGTCTTGTATTTATCCTCACTATTACCATTCTTCTTCTTTTCCCAACGCTTTTTTAAACCTGTGACATCTATTGTTGTTGCGACTACAGATTTATTACTTTTTGATTTGTTGCATCCCGAGACGATCCAACCAAATTGAGTATTTTGACCTAGTAGGCCATCAATCTTTGTAACTCCTTCTTTTATGATTTGGGAGTAAACGTTTACCCCCATTATTATATCAACCTTACCAGGTTTGTTAAAGGTAGGATCAGCAAGTACGTAGCATTACCATTTTGACATATCCACGCTTACCCTTTTTAATGGAAGAGCTTTCATTAACTTTGGCAATACAATTGCCTCAACCTTAAGAAGTTTATCCCGTGGATTCCGCGTGCTCACATCTATTTTTACCTTATATTTTGATTTTTTGGATTTTATTGATGACACCCCACTTATTTTTTTATATTGTTTAATTTTATGTAAATTTAGTATTTGAGCCGCCTTTTCAGACAAAATGGTACTCTGTGAACCACTATCAATAAGGGCTCTTAGAGTCTTATATCCTCCATTTATATTTTTTACTTGTATTAGAGCTGTAGCCAACAGTGTTGATTGTGCCGTTACACAAGTATTAACTCTCTCCTGTTTTTCTTCAAAATGGAGTAAGGTATGGTGTCCCTTACTACACAATGAACAGACCATTTCATTTGTGCATACTTTATTGCTTGAATGGTTCAAGCATCTTGTGCAAATCTGTTCTTCTTTGGCCATTTCATACCTTTCCATTGGTGTCAAACCTTTAAATTTATAAGGTTTGCAAATCGGACAATTGTCTTGGAACACTGAACCCGTCGTTTTCTGTAACGGTTTTTTCTCTTCTTTGCTCACGGCACTTAGTCAACAATATCTTTGCTCCAAGTATTCCATGACATCAGATAGCAATTGTATCTGCCTAGATTTTCTAATTTGACTCTCATATAATTGTAGAGTATCTCTGTCAAATTTTCGAAGTATGTGTTGAGCGAATATCAGGTCAACTTCATCGGACAAGTTTGCTTTAATTTTAATTAAGTGTATTGACTCATTAATTATGTCAATCACTCCTTTTACACTTTTTGCGGATTCATTGTTGATCATCGGTAAATCAACGATCCGATTTAACTGCTCGGAAAATACCCTGCGATTATTTTCATACCGCTTGGTTAATAGTTCCCAAGCGGCACTATAATTGTCAGCTGAACCTGACAATAGATAAGCTACGATGCTCCTTGCTTCGCCCTTTAACGCTGATTTTAAATAATTAAACTTGAGAGCAATACTTAAATCTTCTCTTTTTTCAATTAATTCTGTAAATAACTCCACAAACAGGTCCCATTCTCTAGCCTCTCCAGAAAATGTGGGTACCTTTGGCAACACCGGTAATTCGCCTCTCACCGTAACATTCTCACTCTTACAATTTTCCCTATTGTTCATTTTCATTTCTAGCATTGACAATATATTTTGGACATCAAATTGTAAATCATCCATAATATTCTTTAATTTTGCATCACTTGTTAATACTTGACATGCCTGTACTTTCTCCCACAAATAGTTAATTTTATTAATATATGTATAATATCCATGTCCCATTGCCTGTTGACTTCAACTCTACTACCTCCAAATATTCCTGGAGCTGTCGGACTCTATCCATAATTATCTCCTGGTTAACCTTAGGGTTTTCATTACTGGAGGTCGCATTCCCGCGCGACTCTCCTATGCTATCATCAGCTATCTCTGACATGTTTGCCTCCGCTTCAACGCACACCGACTTACTAGTGCCTGGTTTTTCTGACTCTCCTATGGCTATAATTTTGGCAACTATCGTTAAAGCTTCTTCATGTATTTTATTTCTGAAATAATCATGCTCGAAATTTGGAGCAGACTGGATCAATTTTTTGTTATTAGGTATCCATTGATTCCTTATCTCTTTTACTTCCTCTACAACTTTTCCAGTTATGCTTCTAGGATCTAGTGTTTCTAACTGCCTTAACCTGGTATGTAACTCTGCCTGCTTCTCCAACACTTTTGCAGCCTTATTAGTGAACATTTTTGTCTTATAGGATATATGAATGTATATTACTTTTTTTTTACATATATCCCTGCCTAGTTTTGCGTGTGGTTTTCAGGCCACACTCTAATTGAACAGCTTTAATGCCGCACAATTGTACATAGTTTGTTTTATAGTTTATAAAAAAAAAAAATATGCATCGCAGTGCATCAAAAAAATTATGCGACGCAGCGCACAGTTCTATTATTAATTTTTGTTGGGCGCTCTTTGTAGCGCTATCGGTTCACTTCAATCTCGGTTGCTGATTATTATCCGTAAAGGTGTTGATTGTCTCATTGTCTTTTGTTGTATGCCTCGTATTATCCTCTGCGTCAGCTGGTCGTCGCCGGTTGGCTGCACTGAAGCTCCCTCGCAGGCGAAAGTGGCGGTTTGCCCCTCTCGCTGTTGATCTGCTGCTGTTGTCCTGGGCCTATGGGCTCAGGCGTTACCGGTGCCGGTCAGTGCACCAGATTTCCTTGTTCTTCAGTAGCCTCTTCTTTGCAACTATCCTGTTGCCTTGCAAATGCGCCGTTCATCTGCTTCTTGTTGCCGACTTGCAACTGCCTTGTTGATCTGCTTCTTGTTGCCAGTCGACTTGTAACCGCCTATAGTGTATATATAGGCGAGGATTTTTTTTTAACTTTCGATATTAGGGCTTCGAATACGCCACACACAAAACCACTCCGCCGCCGAAATTACTACAGTTGCTCCGCTAGCCAAACTGCCTTTAAATTCGAACGCACGCACTTTCAATTTATTAAGCAATAATATTTTGCTTTTATTTTATACTCTGTCTCTTACCACTGGTGGGGGAAAACAGGGGTAACGACTTATCTCCGCCGACATATCTCCGCGCGGAGATATGTCGTTTCAAAACGACATTATTCCGCGCGGAGATATGTCGTTTTTCTAACGGCGGAGATATGACGTTTTGAAACGACATATCATCGGCGGTGATCTGCGCGGAGATATGTCGTTTCAAAACGTCATATCTTCGCCGTTTAAAAAGCGACATATCTCCGCCAGAAAAATGTACTGGGCGGAGATATGTCGTCGGAGATGTGTCGCTATGCCGGAAAACAAGAGTTATTTATTTTGCTACCTTTAGCTGGTCTAAGCATTTACACTTGCATTAGATCTCAAACTCTTAAGGAGCTGATTCACTCTCTGAGTCTCTTACCACTGGTGGGGGAAAACTACAGAGTTCCTTTTTTCTCGAAGGACCAAAATGATCCATCCGGCTCGAAGGACCAAAATGAATAGGGATTCCGGAGGAGAAGAATAACCCAATCTTCATTCGTTGAATTCAAAATATGAACTGATTTTATTAACAAAACGTATGTGTATATAAAAGAATTCTTAGACTCTAGGAGGCGACAATTGTTCTTAAAAATATCTTATTCTAATGACCCACGTTTTTAGGGGGTTGAAAATAGTTTATATTTCATGCTCAGCGTCGGTTACTTGATACCGCACCGCTGTTACAATCTTAAGTGTTTTCCACAGAGTGTGGATGCATGTTTTGTTTGGTTTTTGAGCCATACTTGAAATATGAATTTGTATCAGCTATTTTTGTTTTTGGAATTAGGCAATAATTGTCATAGGAATCTTTATGACTTATTTTTCTTGTATGTTTTGTATATTTCTTTGTTCAATCTGATTTGGTGAAGCCATTTCAGATGAACACGATGTTTATTCTTAAACATAATACTATAGTTATCTATTAACTAAATGGGATAGGATAGATGTTTTAAGTAAATTAATAGAAAACTCTGAGCCGATTACAGGGAATATAAGGTTGTAGTCAGAGCAGAGGACCCTAAAAGGTTCATGCATGGCATAGCTAGAAGAACAACGACTAAGGAATAAAGGTGTCAAAGGATGTCTTCACCGTCTACATGGTACCGACAGATTTACCTGAGCTAATGACTCAGGCGAGTCGATAACAACAATTAAGAGCTGGTGCATAAAAATAACACCAAGCATAATTCTACGGTTAGTTAGGGAAGGAAGGAAAATCAAGAGAAGTCTACTAGAATACGAAGGCAAATTGACATTGCGATCCCAGCTTAAGCCACGAAGAGCAAATAGCAAGAACTGCTTTTGAACGCATTTAAGTGTAATCTGGCGCGACTCATATGGAGGTGACCAAATGCAAGATCCATACTCCAAAACAGGACGGACAAGCGAAGTAAAAAGAACTTTAGTTGTTTGGGTTGTCAAATTCTTTTGACCATCTTTTAATGAAAACCAGAACACTCATGGCCTTTGCGACCGTAACGGAAATATGGGTGTTAAAATTTAACTTATGGTCCATAAGTACGCCCAAATCATTCATATAATTTAGACGTTCTAAAGGACTATTGTTTAGAAAATAAGTGAGTTGAGGAGAGTTACGAAAAAAAGTCATTACCTTACATTTGGTAGTGTTAAGATTTAATAGATTAAACTGGCACCAGGATTGAAAGTTTTTAAGATCAGCTTGTAGCCGACTAAATGAATCTGTATCTTTATAAGTAAGACAAAGCGCGAATGAACAATGACTGATCGTTAATGAATAATGTGAAAAGCATAGGGCCAAGATGACTACCTTGAGGTACACCAGAAGTCACAGGAATGGAATCGGAAAAAGACTTAATAAGTACCTTCTGTTTTCTATTTGTTAAATATTTTCGAACCCAAGAAAGGAAAAGAGGCAGAAACCCAATGTTGTTCAGTTAAGAAAGTGATAGGGTATGATTAACAGAATCAAAGGCGTTACTGAAGTCAGTTTATGACATCAGTTTGTTAAGCATTTTTGAACCCTTTGATAATTAAAAAGGTTAATTCTAAAAGGTTAGTGGTTGTAGATGATTATTTCACAAATCCATGTTGGGATGGCGAAATAATAAAGCTGCAAAAATGTTGCAATAGCGAAGTTATAATTTTCTCAAAAGCTTTCGGAATAGCAGACAATTTTGAAATACCCCTATAGTTAGAGGCTTCGGACTTCTTGTCAAGAAGAGAACTTTCATCAATCACTGGATCATCTTATCATTTTTAAATGATAAGGATACGGATTTCCTGGATATTCCGTTGAATAATAAGATGTTTTGAAAAAACTCGCAAACATACCGGCAATTGCCTGATTAGTGCTCGCTTTTTTATTTTGAAAAGACAAACAAGATGAGCAATTGAGCGTAATCTGATGAACGACGTGTTTTTTGAAACTTATTTTAATATCGAGTCTTCACATTTTTCAAATTGGATAACTCTCGAGAGAACCAGGGAGGTTTGTTGAGCCGCTCCAGCCTAGCAAGAGGCACACAAATATCAGAGACAACAGCTGAGTTCATATCAATCCAATTGTACAGAAAAGACCAATAGGTAGTAGTAATTTTTTCATAAAGGCTGGCAAAGTCAGTGTTACGAAAGCACCTAGTTAGAGGTAACTCATTTGATCCAAGTAATGGTGAAAGCAAGGGCAGATCAATTTTTAAATTTATGTAGGATGAAATTTGTCTTCGGGAAGAACAAATGGTTCGATCCTAGAAGCATTTTCCATTAGAAAGAAAGATAGGATTGACTTGGGATAAGGATAAGCCTAGAAGGCCATCAATAAAGTCATGCGACACAGAGGGCAGCAACATGGTACATTCATCTATATATTTTTATGTGCATCGACACTATCATATGTACCAAATTTCAAGAACGTAGCTTTAAAACTTTAATTTTCGTCGAACTATCGGTTTGCTGGGCCAATGTGCAATGGTGGAATGTAGGAACAAGTAATAAAAGCATTAAACGATTTAAAATTTACTTTAACACCGACAAACTCAATCTTCTGGGTACTAAAAAAATTTAATCATTTCAGATGATAAAGCAGCATCAGTCATCCACTGCAGCAGTCAACTTGTTTACGGGGCCCTCCATACTTTTAGAACTATCGGCAATTCCCATTGGAATGGGTAATTGACCGAACACATTTTTAAGAAATCATTCCCAGGTGATACCGGTAATTCCTTACTAATCGCATTCACAACCGGGCTCTTAAACGATATCAATTGCTGTACATTAGGAGTGAACGGTGCATGAGTCCGGTCGAAAACGGTAAGAGATGCTGACGGATCAAGAGATAAAGAAACACCCCAAGGACTGGTTCTTTTATGTTTCGGAGACTCATTCATAAGCGATAAGCTTCTGAACTGAGTCTCCACCGCAGTAAACTCCGTTTGGAGTTTGTTAAAACCTGCCCTTAATCCATATTTTAAGCCACCACTTTTAGCAATAGACTCCTTGATTCTGCCTGTGTAACGTGCACACTTAACGTGAACCGCATTGTCACACAACCAACAAAGAATATAATCATGGGAGTCAATCGCATTATTTGCTATTATTTTTTGAGCAGACAACCATTTTATCAAAAAGTTAAATTTAATTTAAAAAAGGAATAAAAAAATAAAAATTGCAAAGGTAAAAAATCTGTGTATAAGAATATAATGACCAGTTCTGACACAAGGGTTAATGTGCAGAGTAAGCTTTCACAACTAAAGAAATTAACAAGCAAGAATACACAAAAATACGTATCACAGAGTCGCGGGTAGGCAAAGTCGAGAGCGCAAATCAAACAAGAATAGGAAAGAATGGGAGAGCGCGTCAAATTGAACACATGCAACAACAATTTGTACGCAAGAGCGCGAGAGTTAGTTACAACGATAAAGACACAAAAGCAAAACAACAACACCGCCGATGCAAGTATTGTTGTATGCTTTAATTTATGTACATATATTTAAACAAAAGCGACTGCAAGAATTCGCGAAATGAAAATAATATTCGGATGCTGAAATTATTATTAAAGCGATAATAATATTAAAAGTTATAGAAAAGTATTTAATCGCGAGAAAAAAATAAAATTTGATAAGCGCAAAAAAAACACGTCCGATCTCTGCAACGAGTGAAAGTTCATCCCTGAACTTTCTGTTTTGACTTACGCATTTATAAGATTTGTTAAAGGATTCTACTTTTCTAGATCTATTATCTCTGCATCTGAATCTGTTAAATCTATTATTTCTAGACTTGACTCTGCTGCTATGTCTATCAATGCGATTGAGTCCTTGAAAAGTTCGTGGACCCATCCAGACACGTCTTTTCTTAATGGAGTCTTAGCTAGCAATCTACTATAAGCTACTATAATGGATTTTTCGAAAAGATCTAAAATATTTTTTTTTTAATTTGTAGTTGTTGGCTATTTAATACCTTATTTCCTTGTATTTGTAATTTCTTTCGCCTGAATGTATCAGGAAATCAAGGAAAGGTAAATATTTTTCAGTTTTCTTGTTTCCATACCATCCATATTCTACACTACCTGGCTAAGCCTATTAGACTGATTATGGATATATTTAGTTCTTTGAGAAATAAAAATATTTTTTTTTTTTTTTTTTACTGCTGTGGTTCCTCTATTAGGTAGAAATGCAGTGTGCCTGCTGCGTTTGAATAACAGCATACATATGGTAATGTGAGAATGAAACTTATCTGTACCCTAGTGCCTCCTTGAACTGGTAAATTTTTGCTCGTTATGTCAAGGTAAGCTAACCTAATTTGTACCAAGTTAGTTACCATAGAGCGTTGAGGTGAGTTACTTTCCTCTTAATTTTCTTGATTTATAATTGCTTATCTAGATTATTAGCTTGGCTTAGAGCTCTTTTACACATTTATTGTATAATAGGTAAGCCTTATATTATAATTTCTAATTTAATGACATGAATATAAAGAATACAAGGAAAAAAAATGAATAAAGGCTCATAAGGATACATGAAAACCTTTTGTTTACCAATTATTTTAAAAAATTTTTTCATACGTACATATGTCAAGTTTTGATCGTGTTTTTTTTTTTTTTTTTTTTGAATATGAATGTTACTTAGAATATTAAAAATAAACTACTATGGATTCATGGCTATTGAAATTTTCTTTTTTTTATGAAAAAATTTTCGAAAAGAGAGAGAAAAAAAGTTTATGTCAACTGTGTCTTGCACAGCGATCCAGGGACGTGGAAAAGTTAATATATTGTCGTTAGCTCACAATTCAGGTATACATTTCATATATTATTTTATTTTATTTTTTTTTAAATTCCCCAACCACACTGTTAGTAATAGCCTATCAAAAAAAAGTAGTTCGCAAGTTGCACATACATATAGAGCTTATAATTAAAATTATTATATGGAAGCTAAGACTTACGTTTCTTCGATATTTGGCGAAGTTCGGCTTTTAAGAAGTCAATACGCTCTATGCAGCGTTGTCGGTCCTCCTCCCTCGTTAGGGTGGCCAATAAGTCTACTTGCAGCCTCTTCTGCTGGAGTAGCTTATGCACCTGGGCTCCTCGTTTTGTTGCTTTCTTTGTTTGTGTAGGTTTTTCGTTGCGAGCCCGGTACTGAGCTATTGTGAGTGGGCGCGGTCCATCGTTGGGATACAGCTCTAACGCTTCTTCCAGCGTTGGTGCGTCCCTTCGCTCGATAGGAGCAGATTTCGCAAAGGGAATATCTTCGCCGTTGTTCATCCGGGGTTTGTATTTCTTTTTATGTGTATTTTTTATTATTGTTGTTGTAGTAGTATTTGATGTTGTTGATGTAGTTGTTTTTTATGTAAAAATATACATATGCATCATTCATTCCTTTCATATCTTGGTTGTTGTTGTCGGTGTTTTTTTTTTCTCTGCCGCTTTAGCGGTTCTTCTTCTTCTTGTTGTGGTTGACAATATATGCTGCTGCGTTTATTTAAAATTATATAATTATAAATTATATATTTTTTCGTGCACCTCCTTTAAAGTCACGGTCGCCATGTGATTAGGGCAAGTACCGGGTTCCATTAGGTTTGAATTAATTATTAAGACAAACACGTCAGTATCTCTGCGTTATATTTTTCAGATTGATTGTTTATTAAAAAGTATTCTTTTGCTTAAGCTATGTTTACATATATATTCTTATGCTGCGACTTATGCGATAGCTACAATAGAGAGGAGAGTGTCAGTACAAGCATACATATTGTTGGTTGCATCAAAGTGCTTAGTCAGCGTTCACACGCAGACCTGGCTCTAGCTCATGTGACACTTGAGCATACATTGCTAATGTGAATATATGTATGTGCATACATCAATGTATACATATAAATATATTCAAGTGCACAATTATAGTTTATTGCGTATATATTTAATTGTTTATACTTGCCACAAAGTGTTCCAAGTTGAGCTCTTTGTACTAAATGATTTTTGGTATGAATGTACACCGTATCCGCAAGAGTAGAAATACCACCCTACTATGAAGGATTTGCGGATTAAGCAACCGATGACTCATTCGTTTTGCAAGTTAGTCAAACTGAATGTTGGTTAATCTATACCGGACTAAATTCACGGCGGAAATGTTGTGAGGAAATTCCAAAGGCCGTTAATATTTAAATTGAATTAAGAATGTAATTTGGTATCACTTAACTAGGTTACACATAATTTAGCTGTATAATAGCATATGATTTACCAGTGTTGTAAGTGTGGAAAAACGATTACTTAATCGATAGCCGTAGAGACAAAAGTGTGAGTCAATTTGCTAATAGTTTTAAGTTATTGTTAAAATGTTATTTCTTAGGAAATAAAATCCACTACTACTATTTTCGTACTCCTTCTTTCTATATATGGATTCAAATAGTACCAGGGGCGCTGGAGAGGGTCCGGAGTTGTTATAAGGAAAGGGGTCCACGGCTGCACGGGTCAAGCCAACACTATTTTAAAATTGTTTTTATTGACGGTCGAATCTTCCTCTATTCCATTTATTAGCATAAAAAGGCAACAAAAAAATTATATCTTCGCAATTGCAACATTTTTGCAGCTCTATTATTTCGCCATCCCAACATGGGTTTGTGAAACGTAGATCTACAACCACTAACCTTTTAGAACTACCTCTCTTTTTATAAAGGGCTTCAAAAATGCTAAACAAACTGATGTCATATACACTGACTTCAGCAAAGCCTTTGATTCTGTTAATAAAACTCTATTACTTTTTAAACTGAACGACATTGGGTTTCCACCTCTTTTCTTTTCTTGCGTTCGAGAAAATTTAACAAATAAAAAACAGAAGGTACTTTTTAAGCAGGGACCGAGAATTATTATTATTTCATAAATATTTTTCGAAAAAATCATCGATTTAATAATTGTTACAAAAACCCTCAATGTTAATTCTTATTTTTGATTTTTTAAAAAATGCTTTTTGAAAAATTAAATACAGAATAAATTACAGGTTTACTAGCCAACCCATCGTAAGTTTATTCTTTTTTTCGAAATGCCATCCAGCCCAGGATTATTATCAAGCAATTGGAGTTGGAATTGGAAATTTTATTTTTGAAGATTAGAGGTGTTTTTTGCAAAAAAAAAAAAAAAACACTATTGATAATTGAATTTTAGCCAGTAATGATTTTTATTTTTGAGAAAAAAAAATATGATCTTATAGTTCTTATTTTTTATATCAATAACAAATGATTTTAATTTCATTTCCTCAAAAGTAAAAGTTGAGGGAAAAAATAAAAGTTATTTTCGAGTTTTATTTTAAAAATCAAAAATAAGAATGGGAAAAGTTGTAAAATAATAATTATTATTAATTTTTAATGATTTACCTTATAACAGTAAGGGTCCCTGTTTTTAAATATTACTATTACAATTTCTGTGACATCGGGTGTACCTCAAGGAAGGTTTCTTGGCCCTCTGCTTTTTACACTATTCATTTATGATCAGTCATTATTTATTCGCGTGTGGTTATGTATTAAGAAACAGATTCATTTAGTCGGCTACAAGCTGATCTTTAAAAAATTCAATCCTGGTGCCAGTTTAATCTATTAAGTCTTAACAAATGTAAGGTAATGACTTTTCGTCGTAACTTTCCTCAACTTTTTTTTTTTTTTTTTTTTTAACTTTTAATATATATTTGTTGAATCTACTCTTAAATTAGAGCCTAACAACAAGTTTGAGATATTTTTCTTAATCTAGTACTTAAGATATTGGATATTGGAGGCGGCACGAAACACTTGTTATTGGGTTGGTCTGTCATTTCTTTTAAGACGCGTTCTATTATTAGTTCGCGTAAGGGAATTGGCAAGAACATTTGGGTGTGCATCCAGTTTCGCAGAATACTTTAGTTGTTGACTACCTATTTCAGATTTTACGCTAGGTATATATAGATCATTTTGAATGTTGTCGTTCCGTATATACCACGGGGCCCCCGTGATTGATCTTAAAATTTTCGACTGCGCTCTTTGTATAATATCGACATTGCTGGTACTTGCCTTCCCCCATAGTACGGCTCCGTAAGTCCAGATGGGTTTCAGTACGGAGTTGTATAGGAGGACTTTATATTCCAGACGTAGAGGGGACCGAGCATTGATGATCCAATGTAGGCTACTCGCTTTCAGTTTAAGCTGTGACTTTTTTGCTTCGATGTGCTTGCGCCAAGTTAGTCTTCTGTCTAGGTGGATGCCAAGGTAAGTGACATCCTCGGCTTGAGGAACTGGTACGTTGTTTAGCATTAGAGCTGGACAGTTTCTTCTGTTAAGCGTAAATGTAACATGTTTGCATTTCTGCTCGTTGACCCGGATACGCCAGGTTGCTAGCCATTCCTCTACCACCTTGAGGTGTTTCTCTAATTTTGCAGAGGCTTGTATTGGGCATTTGGATCTGCTGAGGATTGCCGTGTCATCGGCAAAAGCGGACGTTGTAAGTCCTAAACTCCTTGGTAAGTCTGCAGTGTACAGCAGGTAGAGCAATGGGCCGAGTACACTGCCTTGCGGTACACCAGCTTTGATTTCAAAGTCAGCCGAGACGGAGCCGTAACATCTTACAGCGATTTGCCTATTGTAAAGGTAAGATTCCATGAGACCCTCCATCCAAACTCTATCGAAAGCGTGGGCAACGTCGAGAAAGACAGCCGCACAGTATTCTTTTAGTTCGAATGCTGTTCGTATTTCGGATGTTATGCGATTGACTTGTTCAATTGTACCATGTTTTTCGCGGAAGCCGAACTGGTGTGAAGGGATTGTGTTCTCCGATGCCAGAAATGAGTTTAGTCGGATCTGCAGGACCTTTTCAAAAAGCTTCGAAAAACATGGCAGCAAACTAATTGGCCTATAGGATGATGGCTGGGTTTTGTCCTTTCCCACTTTAGGAATCATGATGATAGTGGACCTTTTCCATGTTCTTGGGAAGTAGCCAATTCTTATTATAGCGTTGAACAGTTTGCAGATGTATTGTATGGCAATGATAGGGAGTTCCAGGATCATTTTCGGTGTGATTAGGTCATGGCCAGGGGCTTTTTTTGGCTTTATGTGGTTTTTAATAACTGCAGTGATCTCGTCCGATTGGAGTTCCGAGTACTCACTATCCGTTAGTGTGCTCGAAGGGGGAAGTACAGATGAGTTTGATGTTGGATTTGGCTGGAAAACCATTTTAAGATGTGTGGCAAATACGGATGCCCTCTCTTCGTCACTGCGGGCCCATCCACCGGTTTGACTCCTTATCGGTGAAATTGTCTCTGTAGGAGCGCTTAAAGTTGGGTGGGCTTTCCACAGAGGATGTTTGGTGCTGGTTGGGCTGAGCTTTTCTATGTATTTTCTTTGAGCCCAGCTTTCCTCTTGTCTTAACGCCTTGGAGAGGTTGCGATTAGCATGCCTTAGGCGAAGTTTTGCTGCTGGTGAGCGAGTAATCTGCCATTCTCTTCTTAGACGTCGTTTTTTCGTTACTAATTGTTCTATCCGCCGGTTCGTAGGCCTGTCAACAGGTTTAGTGTAAGAAGAGGCAGGTGGAGTAGATACTCTTGCTGCAGCTGCCATCATAGACTCAAGTGCAGAGACGCCATATCAATGTCCTCTGCAGCATCCAGTTTCGGCGAACAGTCAATATGGGCACTCATGTACATTTTAAATTTAAGCCAATTTGTTTTGTTGTTTGTAAGCCTATATGGGCGATCAAAATCTTGAGGTCTAGTTAATAGTGTGAATAGCACTGGAGAGTGATCGGAAGTTAAATCTAGCAGTGTATCCACAGTGATCCGATTACGTGGAATCCTCTTGGTTACTGCGAAATCAATCAAGTCAGGCACTTTCCGTGGAACTGTGGGCCAATAAGTAGGCCTACCCGGTGAGACGCAACCCAACTTATTGAGAGGGTTGACTATTGTGTTGTACAACTGCTTTAGGATTTACCAGGCGAGATCCCCAGTGCGTATGTTTGGCGTTATAGTCCCCAGCTGCAATGAAGCGATCTCCGAGTGTGTTAAAGAAATCGGTAAATTGCTTTTCAGAGATTGAGAAGCGTGGTGGGCAGTACAGGGCAACCAATGTAGTGTTGCCGCAGCTGGTTTGAACGGTTATAGCAGTTGCTTGTAGGTGCTGTGTTTCAAATCTGTTGAGGAACGAGTGTTTTATACGGTTTTTGATTAGGATACCAGTCCCGCCATGAGCTTTTCCGTCTGGATGGTTTGTTGCATAGAAGGTATATTTTGGTATTTGAAAATTATTTTTTGACGTTAAATGTGTTTCCGAAATCAGCAAAACGTCGATTTCACTTGAGTCTAGGAATAGTTGCAGTTCATTTTTGTGCTTGGAGATGCCGTTAGCATTCCAAAGACATAGACGTAGGGAAGCCATTATTTATTCTCGATAAGCTTCTGGATAAGCAGGTTTTGATTCCGCATCAGTTCGTGCATACAGTTTTGCATGAACGTCATAAAAGTGGTCATGTTTTGATTGAGTGAGATCAATAGGGCCTCTAAGCCACTTGGAGTTTGCTGGCCAAGATCTGGTGCGCTATGTTGCGGATTCTGTAGATGGTGGAGTGACGGGGTCTCTTTTGCGGGCTCCGTCTGTCCAGTTCGGAGCACACTAGCGAAGGATAAACTAGGACTGTATGTAGCAGGCATGTTAGATGATCTAACAGCCTTGGCGAAGAATACCTCCGGTGTAGTTTTGGAGGCGTTGTCGGTGATTTTTGGTCCAGCTGGGGGTTTGCGCCCGTTTAGGTGAGATTTAAGATCCTTGAAGACAGGACATCCTCTGTAGTTGGCCGTGTGGTTCCCTCCACAGTTACTGCATAGTCTTAGTGCGACATTGTTTCTGTCCTTGGTGAAAATGCCATCTTTATGATGTTCGCCACAGCCAACACACACTGACCTGAGATTGCAGTTGTTAGAGGTGTGGTTGTATTCCTGGCAGTTTTTACACTGCGGTGGTTGGTGTCTCTTATGGGGCTCCTCTACGGTGATTCTTCTGTGCAATAGGAGCTGTAGGTTGCAGATTGGGTGCACTTCATTTGGCTTCAACCGCTTTGCATCTGGTTAGAGCTCGATTTTAAAGAGCGGCTGTGCGACTTTGTTCCTGTTGATGATGTTGACAACGGATTTGACCGCAAACCCTTTTTCGACCAACGCGTCTGCTATTTCTTGAGTAGGGACCGATGGCTCAATCCCCTTCAACACAACCTGGAGCCCTTTACTGCTTTTTAGTTGGTAGGTATAGAAGTTGATGTTAGCATTACGGAGGTACTTTTCGATGATGCGGAAATTTTCCCAGTTTGGGTTTGACATTTAATTTCTTTAATGTTACCCCTATTGAGAGGGGTTACAAAAAAGTTATTTGCCCCTAGGCAAGGGCGCTGCAGTTGCCTTCTCGGATGTATAAAGGGGGTGGTCTAGCCGATTTGACTTTGTCTACAGCGCCGGCGGCTTGACGGCCTGAGGCAGGTCAATACTTCGGCAGACGTTGCAGTAGTTGTTGTTGTACAATTAGTTCTTGTAGCTGTTTCTGATCGAGAGAGCTTGGGCCCGAATTGGTGGACATGGCTTTTGTAAAAGTTACGCACTTTGTTGTTGCAACTTAGTATTTATTGCTATTATAGCAATCTAATAGCAATATGATTGTAAATAGGCGTCTCTGAGGCGACTGAGAGCCCTACACAAATTTTTTCAAACGCGGTCTTTTTTTTTTACACTCAATTTTTGCGGAGTGCATTAAAAAACACGTCTGTACACGGCGGCAGTTAAATTTCTTCAACTTATTTTATAAATAATTTTTCTTTAAAACGTCTAAATAATATGAATGACTTAGGCGTTCTTATGGACCATAAGTTAAATTTTAACATCCATATATCCACCACGGTCGCAAAAGCCATAAGTTTTCTCAGTTTCATTGAAAGACTGTCACAAGAATTTGAAGATCCTTATACAACTTAAGTTTTTTTACTTCGCTTGTACGTCCTGTTTTAAAGTATGGATCCTGCATTTGGTCGCATCAACATGAGTCGCTCCAGATTAGACTTGAATCTGTTCCAAAGCAGTTCTTCCTATTTGATCTTCATGGCTTAAGCTGGGACCGCAATGTCAATTTGCCTTCGTATTCTAGTACACTTCTTTTGAATAACCTTCCTACCTTAATTAACCGTAGAATTCAGCTTGGTGCTATTTTTATGCACAAACTCCTAAATGGTAATGTGCATATTGTACAATATTGTTGAATTTTTGCGACCTTTTATTGTTAGAAGTATGTTTTGCCGGATCGAGGTTAAATTTTAGGGTGAATAAAACAAAATAATAATAGTTTGTGTTGTTTTTTTCCGATATATTTCGACCACTCATCGGTGGTCGTCTTCAGGACAACTCTAAAAACATTTAATTGTGATTATCTTTAATATAACATAATTTAACAACAAGAAACACCTACTAATTTTTACACGTCCGCACACTGTGACGTGGAGATACACACTGACTTGTCCCTAATAGATAGATACAGTTGTCTGTATCTACCTTATAATTAAGTCTTATATTTGTCGGTGTATTTATTATGTGCAGCATTTCCAAGGTGTAACGTTAATCTTGTCCATTGTATCAATCTTGATTTTTGTCCTGTTGAAAATACTCCGTAACGTGTTGTTGGGTTTATGTGCTATCTGCATTTGTTCTGTGTCATAGCAATCCGAGTTTGCCAATCTTTCCGACAGTTGTGGGACATATGTGATGGACATACAGCGTTTTGACGAAACCTCTTTATTGGTTTTCTTATTGTTAGATTTTAGTAAAGTCCTTATGGTGTGGTTTGGAAAGTCATTATCCTTTAAAATTCGTCGTATTTGTTCCTTCGTTTCTTCGTGAAAAATTGAGTCTATATGTTGAGCATCCGTTGCATTGTACAATACAAAAAATAGAATAAAAATTCCATAGTAACGGGATGCCTCCAGTACAATAGAACATGTATAAAATAACAGGTCTTGAATTTAATTTGTTAAGGGCGTAGCTCTTACAATAATTTTTCATAGCGCCTAAGTGTATGCAAAAAAAATGTGGTCTCCGGTATTGTAGACTTCGCCAACTTTTTTAGCTTCATTTAGTTGCAATTCTACTAAATTCAATTGCAATTCAACTAGTAGTTTCTTATCTACCTTCAAAGAGAACGGTCGTGTCGCGCTTGATTAAAGTTATTTTGTAACCTCCGCTTTACGCGTGTATTCGCTTTTGTGCTAAACAACATAGCACGCACCGGTACTTTCGGGCGCTGCTTAGTGCAGTGTCGGCAAATTGTACAAAAACAAAAGCACTGATAGTAGTACTGTTTGTTATCATCAACTGCCCGCTGGGCAAGACATTCTGTGCGAAGGCACACAAGAAGGGCAATAAAACTCTTTTTGCTCTGTATGTTTGTTTTTTGTTTTTTTTTTTTTTTTTTTTCTTTTTCTCTTTATATATTTTTTTTACCGTACAGTGTAAAATATATATAATTATACTATGTCAGAGAACTATGAATATGACCCTCCGCTTAGAAATAAGCTGATTGATCATAACAAAATGTTCTCAATATCAGGAAAAACTCCAGCTGATATTCGGGCTGAGTGCCGCTCACAATTGCAAGAAGCTAGCCAAATCAACACGACAACCATCTGTACAAAAACAACAACTAGCACTGATCGACAAGATTGTTTACCTAATGGTAATAAAGCTGAAACTCTTAGCGAAGCTGCGGGAAAATTGCTCGATGCCCAAAAACAGAGAGGGGCTAAGAGAAAAAATTATAAAACTCTTTCACCCATTTCCAAATCGAAGAGGGCGAGTGGACGGGTTATGGTCTCCACCGCTACTACAAGTCAAGAAGCAAACTTCGCTAATAGATATGCCATTCTTGACACAGATATTGACAGCGCTGAGGAAGACAGCCCGATGAATACAGAAGACGACGATGAAAATAACCCCATCGACGAAGGAACTAATAGTGGCCAGAAGTCGCAAAATGAGACAGCAAACCCTAGTAATCCGCTTCCTTAAGCGGAAGGCCCTTGCCTTCCAAAACCACCGCAAATTGTCGTCACAGCCAGCAATATAAATGATCTATTTGAAGTAATTAAGGAAGTAGCAGATGTGAACAAAGTCATTGTTCAATGTAACCAAGGGGAAACGATCCGAATTTTTCCCAAAGACAGCGAAACTTACAGAGACATTGTCAGCCATATGGACAATATTGGACTTGAATTTCACACTTATCAAATGGTAACTGAAAAGCCACATAGAATTGTTGTAAAAAATTTAAACCATAGCACACTGAATCATAACATTACTGCTGATCTTAAAAGACTAGGTTTTGAGGTTCTCCACATACATTGCCCAAGTTCTAGAATCAATAAAGATGAAAAACTTAATTTATTTTTTATCAACATAAAGCCGAGTGCCAAAATAAATGACATTTATCAAGTTAAATACCTTTGCGGTCAAAAAGTTAGGATTGAAAGGATGCGGAAAGCCACTGAAATCGCCCAATGCCGGCGCTGCCAAGACTACTGTCACACAGCTAAGTACTGCCACCGACATCCCAATTGTGCAAGATGTGGTGAAGATCATTTCACCTCACAGTGTATGCTGCCCCCTGATGCACAACCAACCTGCTACCACTGCTCGGGAGCCCACATGGCAAGCTACAAAGGTTGCTAGAGGTACCAGGAATTTCTTCGCAGATCAACCGGATCCGCAAAAAATAAGAAGAATAACCCAAACAGGCTGGGTCAAGCTTTGATAGGTACCCAGATGATTTCTGCCCCTCCATTCAGGCTTAATAACATCGAACAACAACAGTTTCCCACTTTACAATCGAACAGCAGAACAACAAGATCAACCATTCAGCAACAGCAGAAACTACATCAAACCCAGCGTAACAACACAGGTGTGTCTTATGCTGATATAACTAAACGCAATTTAAATGCAAGCACAAGCAAAGATGGACCTGCTCAGCAACGTCAACACTCCCTGGGATACAACAAACATCAGCAACATGACCAGCTTAACCAACATCAGAGCTTTTCCCAAGTCCAGACTCTACTTCAACAACAGCAGAATCAGTTTATGCAATGGCAACAACAGCTCCAACAACAGCAGCAACAGCAGTTTCTTTCATGGCTACAGCAGCAGCAGCAACAACAACAGCAGCTCTGCAGTCAAAACAACCAACGCATTCAAAAGCTGGAAAATATGGTACTGGAATTAGCTAACATAATTAAGCAACGGACGGAGGACGGACCTAATCCTCAGTTCCAAAACAACGCTTCAGCCCTACAATGATCCCGCTGAAGGTTCTTATCTGGAATGCTAATGGCATTTCAGGGAAGGCAAAAGAAGTAGAACTCTTCGTACACAACAACAGCGTTGACATTCTTCTTTTGTCGGAGATTAGGATGAAAAGGGGTGATATAGTAAAAATATTTGGCTACGCCTTCTACCCTGCTCACAAACCATCGAGGAACAACAACAGCGTTGGAGGGGCAGCAGTACTGGTGAAGAATTCTCTTCGCCATTTCCCACAAAAAGTTATTGAGACACG
This sequence comes from Drosophila tropicalis, assembly GCF_018151085.1. NCBI lineage: Eukaryota > Metazoa > Arthropoda > Insecta > Diptera > Drosophilidae > Drosophila > Drosophila tropicalis. The sequence goes on from NW_027173394.1 coordinate 681,109, forward strand.
TAGAATACAAGTGTCCTCAGTTAAAGTGGCCACAGAGATGGGGGACATAGATTTCAGTGCTATCTACTGCCCTCCAAACATTAGAATTCTGGAACAGCACTTTCTTAACATACTAAGAGCCGGTGGCCAAAGATATTTCGTTGGTGGTGACTGGAACGCCCGACATTGGTTGTGGGGCGACACATACAACTCACCCAGGGGTCGCGAACTAGCAGAGGCCATATCTGCAACTAGTGCCAAGATCCTTGCTACTGGGTCACCAACCAGGTACCCATATGTGCCGCATCATACGCCCTCCTGTATTGACTTTGCAGTCTACCACGGAATACCGCACTGTCAGGTAAACATAACCCAGAGTTGGGATCTGGAATCGGACCATCTGGCTCTTATCGCCAGTATACACACAGACTGCTATAATACCAATCTAAGCCCTCGCCTTATTACCAAAAAAACCGACTTGCTAGCCTTCGAACAGCATTTGGAAAACTCAATCCAGCTAAACACTACTCTTAATTCTGGAGAAGATATCGAAATGGCTGTAGATTACATAACAGAGTGTATACACAGGGCTGCTGCCGCTTCAACGCCTATTGAGGCTAATGTTAAAGGCAATAAATATGGTGTTGCACTAACAAGAGAGGCCAGAGAGCTTCTGGTGCAGAAAAGGAGGCTCAGAAGGCGCGCAATTAGAACGCAAGACCCTTGGGACCGTATCTTGTGGAATCGAGCTGCAAAACAATTGCGAACCGTAATAAGGGATCTGCGTAGCAAATTCTTTGAGCAGAAACTGGCTTCCATGGATTATACAGTGGATGCTAATTATTCACTATGGAAGTGCACAAAATCACTCAAGAGGCAACCATTTAGACAAGTTCCTATCCGATGTCCCAGCGGTGAGCTTGCTAAAAGCGAAGATGAGCAGGCTAATTCGTTTGCGCAACATTTAGAAGCTCGGTTCACGCACTACCAATATACCACAGACGACCAGGTTAGCGAGACTAGTGAAAGCCTGCAGACAGCACTACAAATGTCTTTACCCATCAAGCCTGCAAGAACGGAAGAGATTGCTGAAGTCATCAAGGACCTTCCGAGAAATAAAGCTCCTGGCATAGACCGGATGTGCAATGCCACTCTAAAAGCGCTGCCAACACGGGCTCTTATCTACATAGCGTTAATATTTAATGCTATTCTAAGAGTGCAGCACTTTCCTAAGCAGTGGAAAATGGCTGCAATCATAATGATCCATAAGCCTGGTAAGCCAGAGAACGATCCTGAGTCGTATCGGCCAATAAGTCTCCTCCCCTCACTCTCTAAAGTATGGGAAAGGATTATTGCGAACCGACTGAAAGACATCATTAATGAACGCCATATCTTGCCGGATCACCAGTTTGGCTTTCGCGAGGGACACGGCACTGTGGAACAAGTTCATAGATTGGCAAAACATATACTACAAGCCTTTGATGACAAGGAGTATTGTAACGCAGTCTTCATTGATATGCAGCAAGCTTTTGATAGAGTTTGGCATATGGGTTTGCTGAGCAAAATAAAGAAATTATTCCCAGCACCACACTATAGTGTCCTTCGATCATACTTAGAAGGCCGGCAGTATATGATTAAGGTCAGGAACACATTCTCCAACGCTTACTTTATGAGAGCTGGAGTCCCACAGGGCAGCGTACTGGGCCCACTACTCTACTCAGTGTATACTGCAGACATACCGAGTCCTAACGAAAATCATATGGTTTCCCCCAGCAAAGCTCTCCTTGCCACTTATGCGGACGATATCGCCCTTCTATACAGCTCAAAATGTCGCTCTGAGGCAGCTTCTGGTATGCAGGAGTATCTCAACACGTTCTCAGCTTGGTGTAAGCGGTGGAACTTAAAAATCAACGCACAGAAGACAATGAATCCCTGCTACACACTAAAAACGCTCAGAGAAAACACACCGGCTATTCAATTAGAAGGCGTAACTCTCGAACAGCCCTCGCAAGCTAGATATCTTGGCATCACTCTCGATAAACGCCTTACATTTGGCCAACATCTTAAAGCTACAGCAAAAAAATGTGGCCAAAGAATGCAGCAATTAAGGTGGCTGATTAATAGGAAAAGCTCTATGTCGCTCAGGGCCAAAAGAGCAGTATATGTGCACTGCATTGCTCCAATCTGGCTGTATGGCGTGCAGATCTGGGGAATTTCGGCTAAATCCAACTACAAACGCATACAGGTGCTCCAAAATCGGGCTGCGCGGCAAATAACGAACTGTCCATGGTATGTGCGTGGATCCACATTGCACCGTGACCTCAACCTGCACACAGTGGAGGAACAGATCGGTAGACACACCAGCAGATATAGCGACCGGCTTAATAGGCACCGCAGTATCCTCGCAAGACGGTTACTACCTGCCAGGCCTCTTAGACGGCTAAAAAGAAAGGGCTTCGCCAAAAATATTAGCTAACCAACATCAATAATAATATTTATAGTCCTCTTGGGTGTACCAATGAGGTTTGGTCCTTTTATATCATCTACTTGTGTTGTTATGATACTATTTTTGTATGTATGGATTCAGCGCTTAAATAAATAAATAATAAAAAAAAAAAAAAATTCAACTAGTTTTAGCGTTGAAGATATTGTATGGCTATTGCAATGGAGTTATTTAGCAAAGTCTGCTAATGGTAGAACTTGATAGAACACCTTTTTTTGTGTGTTGCTTTTGAAATAATCTTTTTTTGGAAGATTGACCTGGAGCCGGCGAAATTGCAGAGTTTAATTTAAATTTCTACAGGTCGAAATCTAACCAGATAAAACTTAAAATTTTTATTCATTCTAGCACCTGAAGGCGATCTTTTCTATATATTTACATATGTATGTATGGTATATTAATACATATATCACTTCATGATATATTGGTCCGATCCGAATGATTTTTATACGTTATCTTACCGGGTTATAGGTAGCTTATGTAATCTACCAATGTGGCGTGAACGGACGCACGGACAGACGGATAATGGCTGTATGGACTTACAGAGATCTTCATGCTCATGAAGAATATATTTACTTAACGGAGTCGGAAACGTCTCCTTCTCTGCATAAAAAACATCTGGCCAGCTTTATAATACCCTCTGCAGGGGTATAAAAATAGGGCTAATCAAGGTAATTTTTTTATTTGTTTTACATGTAATGTATTTACATTTGAAATAAAACGAAAGTTTGAAATAAAGTTACAGATTTAAAAGAATTTGCATTGCAGCATAGATATATTAATACATACATACATACATATGTATCCAACAACACGATTCACACGTGTCTCAGAACATGTGTTCTGTTATGTGAGCTGTTTCACATTTATTGTTTGTCCCATCCATTTTCTGTGGATGTGTCTTGTGGGATTTTGGTATAAGCGTTTGTTTCTTTATTAAAATAGGTTAAAATTCAGTATAATTTCCTAGGCATACATAGATTTATTTAAAGTAATTACAAATTTACATTCCAAGCAATGTCGGAACCAAATGAACTAACTTTGAAGGCAAGGATGTGTAAGTTTTTGTATTTATTGAATGTGGATAAGTGAATACATCTACATGCACATATGTACCTACGTATGTACATATGTATGTACACGAACTCACTGTTGAGTTTATTCATGTGCTACCGATCTTTTGGGCGTATGTTGCTTCAGCTCAACATTGATTTATATCAAAGCGTATGAGTTCGTTTGGTGCTAAGTCAAGAAATCAGAATACGTAACTTCACAACAGATTATACATATGTACATATGTATGTACATACATATGTACGTATGTATGTATATTTTCATATTCAATGACAACGGCTATAAGAAAATTAAAAAATTAATGAAATAAAATAATTGCTACAATCGCAAGCATTCTCAAAAGAAACAGTGAAAACAAAAACATAACGGTAATGCATCCAAACGAGTTCAGTGGCTTCGGCACATAAGCTGATTTTCATTCAACGCTGATTTTGACTTAACGCTGATTTTAGTTCAGTGACGTGAATGAGTAAGAATTTGGGCGTATAAAATCAAGGAAAAAAAATCAATGTTGAGCCGAATAAACCCAGTAAGAAAAAATATGAGCGCATTGGAGTAAATTTAAGTCAACAGTGAGTTCGTGAACGAATGTTTGGTCGGTTGAGCCGAATGACACGATTATTCGGCTACTTATGTATGTGTGTAATTTTTTTCGCCATTACACCATGCCGTTTTCTGGTATGTACATACATACATGTACATGTGTGAAAATCTCCCAAATTCAAAAGAACCTACATATTTCGATTCATATGAATAAAGGAAAATTTCATTTTGAACAGTTTTCAAAGATTCGAACTTGTACCAAAGTTACTAGCAGCAATACTTCGTTGCATGCTACATACTTTGACAATTATTTTCTTCTTATTCGCTGCCTTTATCTAAAATTTTTTTTAGCCTAGTTGCTTATATCAATTAATATCACTCGTTGCGGAGGACGGACGTGTTTTTTTTTTGCGCTTATCAAATTTTTATTTTTTTCTCGCGATTAAAAACTATTTTATAAACTCATTATCGGTTTAGTTAAAATTTGAGCATCCGATTTCATTTTGCGAATTCTTGCAGTCGCTTTTGTTTAAATATATGTACATAAATTAAAGCATACAACAATACTTGCATCGGCGGTGTTGTTGTTTTGATTTTCTGTTTTGCTTTTGTGTCCTTACCGTTGTAAATAACTCTCGCGGTCTTGCGTACAAATTGTTGTTGCATGTGTTCAATTTGACGCGCTCTCCCGCTCTTTCCTATTCTTGTTTGATTTGCGCTCTCGACTTTGCCTACCCGCGACTCTGTGATACGTGTTTTTGTGTATTCTTGCTTGTTAATTTCTTTAGTTGTGAAGGCTTACTCTGCACATTAACCCTTGTGTCAGAACTGGTCATTATATTCTTATACACAGATTTTTTACCTTTACAATTTTTATTTTTTTATTCCTTTTTTAAATTAAATTTAACTTTTTGATAAAATGGTTGTCTGCTCAAAAAATAATAGCAAATAATGCGATTGACTCCCATGATTATATTCTTTGTTGGTTGTGTGACAATGCGGTTCACGTTAAGTGTGCAGGTTACACAGGCAGAATCAAGGAGTCTATTGCTAAAAGTGGTGGCTTAAAATATGGATTAAGGGCAGGTTTTAACAAACTCCAAACGGAGTTTACTGCAGTGGAGACTCAGTTCAGAAGCTTATCGCTTATGAATGAGTCTCCGAAACGTAAAAGAACCAGTCCTTGGGGTGTTTATTTATCTGTTGATCCGCCAGCATCTCTTATCGTTTTCGACCGGCCTCATGCACCGTCCACTCCTAATGTACAGCAATTGATATCGTTTAAGAGCCCGGTTGTGAATGCGACTGGTAAGGAATTATCGGTATCACCTGGGAATGATTTCTTAAAAACGATGCCTATAGTAGTGTCCGATGTGTCCGGGCAATTACCCATTCCAATGGGAATTGCCGATAGTTCTAAAAGTATGTAGCCCTGTAAACAAGTTGACTGCTGCAGTAGCTGACTTGTCCAACGTTGCGCTGCGGCTGACACGTCGGGAACGCGGCCTCTCGTTGGCATACCACCAAAGAAACATATATTTGTTTCTGGGCTAGACCCTGTTGTCACATCTGATGATGTAATAGCCTATATTCGGAAGAAAGTAAACGTCTCGAATATTGTGGTGGAAAAGTTTAAATTTTCTTGTTCTCGGGACATTTCGTCCTTTAAAATTAGTGTTTCTGCCAATATCTTTGACATTATATGTCGAGAAGATTTTTGGCCGAAACATATAATAGTTAAGGAATACACTGTAAAAAGAAAAATCGGCAACCGATTCGCCTGCCACCAACAACAACTAACACGATTCCTGCCACATCAGCATCCGCTGTTGTGTCAAAAAACTAGTTTCGTCCCTTAACCTGGGTTACCAGAGGACTGAAATCTAAACTTAATAATCTCTATGTAGATAGTCTTTCTTTTGAACATAACATTTTAGCTTTTACAGAGACGTGGCTAAAACCTGAGATTGCTGATGCATCGGTTTTTTCCACAAACTTTTGTATATTCAGACGTGACCGAATTTCTCGCATAGGCGGTAGCGTTCTGATAGCTGTTGATGCTGCTTTATCATCGGAAATGATTAAATTTTTTAGTACCCAGAAGATTGAGTTTGTCGGTGTTAAAGTAAATTTTAAATCTATTAATGCTTTTATTACTTGTTCCTACATTCCACCATTGCACATTGGGCCAGCAAACCGATAGTTCGACGAAAATTAAAGTTTTAAAGCTACGTTCTTGAAATTTGGTACATATGATAGTGTCGATGCACATAAAAATATATAGATGAATGTACCATGTTGCTGCCCTCTGTGTCGCATGACTTTATTGATGGCCTTCTAGGCTTATCCTTATCCCAAGTCAATCCTGTCTTAAATTCTAATTGAAAATGCTTCTGGGAACGAACCATTTGTTCTTCCCGAAGACAAATTTCATCCTATATTAAATTTAAAAATTGATCTGCCCTGCTTTTACCATTACTTGGTTCAAATGAGTTACCTCTAACTAGGTGCTTTCGTAACACTGACTTTGCCAGCCTTTATGAAAAAATTACTACTACCTATTGGTCTTTTCTGTACAATTGGATTGATATGAACTCAGCTGTTGTCTCTGATATTTGTGTGCCTCTTGCTAGGCTGGAGCGGCTTAACAAACCTCCCTGGTTCTCTCGAGAGTTATCCAATTTGAATAATGGGAAGACTCGATATTATAAGAAGTTTCAAAAAACACGTCGTTCATCAGATTACTCTCTGTATACAGTCGCTCGTTATGCTTAATACACAATGCTATAAGAATTATCTTCAGCGGTGTGACCTTCAGTTTTCTTCTAACCCTAAACTATTTTATAATTTTGTTAATTCTAATTCATTTAGTCGGCTACAAGCTGATCTTAAAAACTTTCAATCCTGGTGCCAGTTTAATCTATTAAATCTTAACACTACCAAATGTAAGGTAATGACTTTTTTTTGTAACTCTCCTCAACTGGTCACATATTTTCTAAACAATAGTCCTTTAGAACGTTTAAATTATATGAATGATTTGGGCGTACTTATGGACCATAAGTTAAATTTTAACACCCATATTTCCGTTACGGTCGCAAAGGCCATGAGTGTTCTGGTTTTCATTAAAAGATGGTCAAAAGAATTTGACAACCCAAACAACTAAAGTTCTTTTTACTTCGCTTGTCCGTCCTATTTTGGAGTATGGATCTTGCATTTGGTCACCTCCATATGAGTCGCCCCAGATTACACTTAAATACGTTCAAAAGCAGTTCTTGCTATTTGCTCTTCGTGGCTTAAGCTAGGATCGCAATGTCAATTTGCCTTCGCATTCTAGTAGACTTCTCTTGATTTTCCTTCCTTCTCTAACTAACCGTAGAATTATGCTTGGTGCTATTTTTATGCACAAGCTCTTAATTGGTGATATCGACTCGCCTGAGTCATTAGCTCAGGTAAATCTATCGGTACCATGTAGACGGTGAAGACATCCTTTGACACCTTTCTTCCTTAGTCGTTGTTCTTCTAACTATGCCATGCATGAACCTTTTAGGGACCTCTGCTCTGACTACAACCTTCTATTCCCTGTAATCGGCTCAGAGTTTTCTATTAATTTACTTAAAACATCTATCCTATCCCATTTAGTTAGTAGATAGCTATAGTATTATTTGTTTGTCTGTTTTTTCTATTGTGTATTTGTCTACGCGATTCATGCTGTGCGTTATATGTCTGCACCTCTCGGTCGGTCGGGTGGGAGGTGGGCAGTTATCTGCTTGGGCTCGCGCGTAACATGCTTTGTCCTGGTGTCGTAAGGGTTACTTGAAAGTACTGCGAATAGTATCGTCAACGTCCGCTATAAGGCAAATATCTAAAAATAGTTTTTTTTTTTTCTATTTTTTCTAATTTTAAAAGATATTAACAAAAATCAATATATTTCTGTGTTCTGGATGTGATTATAAAAAGTCTTTTACCAATCTTTGATTCATAACGCATCGAATACGCAAATAAAAAATTATAAGATCGTATTAAGTTTCAAGTTATTGCTAAAAAACGAAGTTTTTTCATTGCTCAAGGCACTGAAATGGTAGGATTTTGCTTAAAATTTTTGTCGTTTATACAACAACAATAACTTAATATAATTTACTGACTCGATTTACGATTCTTTTATGTATGTCAACATAGTTACCTTTTAGCTTTAAATTCATTGTCGTAATATCTTTTGAAATTACGCGGCTTGGACAAAAGAAAATAAAATTAATTTTAGATATTTGCCTAATAAGCAACTAGGCTAAAAAAATTTTGGATAAAGGCAGCAAATAAAAAGAAAAAGTGTTCAAAGTAGCATGCAACGAAGTATTGCTGCTAGTAATCTTTGAAAACTGTTCGAAATGAAATCTTTCTTTATTCATATGACTCGAAATAGGTACTTCTGAATTTAAAAAAAAAAAGATTTTTTAGGTGGCTCACTTGGGAGATTTTCACACACATACATATGTACATTTGTAATTAAACTGATCAATTTCGTTTAATATTAAAATTCGCAAGCCTAAAATCCATCGTAATTACCAATTAAATAATTTATTTCATATTATGCATTGCATATACATACATATTACAGCATCGGAAAAAATTTCAGAAAATATACACATTTTTGCAAACGACCCTTCTTTGGCTTTTTATCGTGTTCAGGTATGTGTACATACAAATTGCAAACCATGAACTAGTGTATCTAAAACTATGAAAATATTTTTATTAATAACTAATATTTGATATTCCTTCCATCTGCTTCTAATACGCCCAATTTACAGCAATTGATATCGTTTGAGAGCCTGTTGGTGAATCCGGTCAATGAGGATATAATCTCTTAAAAACGGTACCAATTATAGAGTCCGATTTGTCCGGGCAATAACATATTCCAGTGGATATTGGCGAAAGTTCCAATTGTATTGAAGGCCCTTAATTGCACGTAAAATTTCTGTCTGGTTTAATCAACGAAACGGTTAATGATAACTATTTATCTCTGGTCAATCCTGTCGTAAATTCCAAAAAAAATTCTTTGCATCTTGTATTTTTACCGGTTTCCTCCGAATGTGATGTTTCTAGGATCGAACCATTTCCCATTGATTGGGCTTGTATTGACCAAGCGGGAAAAAAGCTTCTAGTGAAGTTAAAAAAAAAAAAAAAAGTTATATCCCTCTTAAAGATACACCCCCTGCTCTAAATCACCTTATGATCTGATTAAGGGATAAAGAAGATTGTAATCTGAGCATAAGACTCGAAAAGGTTTCATGCAAAGCATAGTTAGAGATATATTTCGATAGTGGAATAAAATTTCTGGTAGGTGTACAGATGGTTTTAAGTAATTCAGGAGAGTCTATTTCACCTATAATAAGTTTGTGTATAAGGCAGGCACCAAGCATTACTTAACAATTAATAAGAAAAGAAAGATTAATTAAGGTTCTTGGAGTACGATGACAAATTTACATTGCAATTTCAATTTAGACCGCGAAGACCAAAAATAGCTGAAATTGCTCTTGAACTGATTACTTTGGTGCATCTCATATTGAGGTGACCATATGCAAGATCCTTACTCTAAGATAGGACGGACTAATCTAAAAACATTCATAGCTTCACTAGCAGTAGTGGAAATTAAAAAGTTAATTAAAAGTTAATTTATGGTCCTTAGGAATACCTAATATACCTAACCTAATAATATCTATAGGGGAGTGTCGTTAACATAATAAGTAATTAAACTAATGAGGCGGAGCGGGCAAAGATCAAACGATGACACGAACAATACACATAGCGCTTATCTGCGTTAACTTCATTGAAAGCCGCTGAGGTTTAATATGTTGGTTGTTCACCAATTCTAAAAGTTATTAAGATCGGATTGAAGCAGGCAAGAAGACGATATGTCTTTTAAATTGAGGTAACATCATCCGCGTACATAAACGCACAAAAATGTGTCACTACCAATGGAAGATCATGTATAAATAGCAATGGACCTAAAACTGAGGTACTCCAGTGGTTACTTGGATGGTCCTAAAAAAAAAAAGACTTGAAAAGGGCCTTTTTTATACGCTAGGAAAGATATAGGGGAATGCAATTAAGCAACAGGCTAGAAGCATTGACGTCAGTTTGCAAAGCAGTCTTGAATTCTTTGATCGAGTGAGAAGTGAAGTTTAATAGGGTAATAGATATCGATTTACGTTTCTTAAACCCATGTTGGGATGAAGAAGTAATAAAGCTACAAAAATGATGCAATTGAGATGTCACTGTTTTCTCAAATACTTTAGATACGGCAAACAATATGGAAATACCCCTATATTTTCTGCCTGGTATTCCATCAGGGCCAAGTGTTATTCCAGAGTTGGATGGAAGTTGTTTTCAGGGATAACTAAGGGATCAGTCCTGGAAACATCGCAATTAGAAAAATCCTACATAAATTCAAGACCTAGTTATTTGTCACGACTATTCCGAGCAGGATTTACTTGGGTTAGCGACAACTCAATGAAACAATGTGACGAGGAGGGCAATACTAATGAAGAAGCATATGAGAGGGTCCAGACTATCTCATGTGAATTAAAATCTCCCAGAACAATTGAAAAAATGAATGTATCCTGCCAAGTCGAAATGTGGTGAAATATACGAACAGAGAATATAGTCAGAAAAAGAATTAAAAGAAGTTTTAAGACGAATACATTTAATCTTCTGATTGGAAGTGTATCCTTCCTATTCGGCTTCTCGTTGTACGCCATAATTTTTATATAATCGGTTCTCCTATTACAGCGACAGTAAATCAATCGTTAATCGAAAGAAGGCGGTAGGTATATTGCAGCAGATTGAGATCCTCTGGTTCCGTAGCTCTTGCGGGGTGGGGGTGTTGTTTGCTGAATCTCTACCTTTAATTATAAAATTTAATTTTATTAGGATCTCTACTGAAACTAACTTTAAATGAACATCGAATGACGCAGAAAATACTTACGAACACAGTAAAGAATTCATATTAATAAAAAATATCAAAGAAGTTAAATTCGGCTATGCCGAAGTTTATATACCCTTGCAGTCCTTGACAATAATAATTTCACATGTTCAAAATTTGTTTTCTGCAACTCAATTCATTAATATACAAACAAAACAATTTTACTCTTCATACTATGTACAATTTGTTCTTCTTCTTCCCTCATTCCCTAAGCAAAGCAACGCACGCATACACATACAGTTTATGTAGCGTTGCGTCTGTGTGAGTATGCATGTGCTCTGTTGATTTGATGATGACGTAGTAGGCAGCAAGCAGAGCTGCCGGCAGCAAGCAGAGCTGCCGGCAGCGATTGAGCCGATTTATATAGACTGTAACTTGTGTTCTATTTATCCGATCAGGGTCAAATTTTGGGATCTGAGATTTTATATCAAATTCTATTATATTGGTAAATTTCATGGGGATACTCCAATTTTTGCAAAAATTTTTGTTCCAGAGCTATATGATATAGTAGTCCGATCCCAAAGATTTTCATACTTTATCTCACCCGGGTAAAAAAAAGCTCCCAAAAAAAATTTCATCCCGATAGCTCTTAAGATGGCTGAGTAAAACGCGTACGCACCGACGGACAGACGGACAGACGGACAGACGGACAGACGGACAGACGGACAGACGGACAGACGGACAGACGGACATGGCTATATCGACTTAGCTTCTCATGCTGATCAAGAATATATATACTTTATGGGGTCGGAAACGTCTCCTTCTGTGCGTTACAAACATCTGACCAATTTTATAATACCCTCTGCAAGGGTATAAAAAGACGAAAGAAATGAAGGTGTATTCTTTTGTTCACAAGCTAGCGGTTACTGAGGTCAAGATTTAGATGGACCTTGTCAGTTCTTTACCCTCCCAACCATGAATCTTTGTTGTTATTTGTAAAGATTCCCAAAAAAACTGATCGATATCAACTCACGTGCCCATGTCACTAGAAAAATTAATTATAAAGCCTAAGCAATCTAATTCAAATTCATTATAATTTCAGATCGAAGCATTTCTTGTTTTACACAATAAATTTTAAAGAAATCTATACAGACTAATTTTAAACAGCTGGTCTGGTATCTCAACATTTTGAGATTCCGAACTTTCAGACTTGCAAAACAATGGAACTCAAAGTAAATTAAACTATTGAATAAGAGGGACTAAAACTACAGGGTGGTCCATCTAGTGTTTGGAATTTGAATCACGGATTGTATGACAGTCAAACGTCAAATGTCATCCGTGACGCCATAAATAGTTAGTTATATGTTTGATATTTACGAAATGGGACGCTATTCGCTTGAAGAAAGTTGGGAAATATTAAAAACTTATTTCCAAAGTGGCGAGTCTTCTACTCAACAGTGCAAAATTTTAAAAAAAGTTTGGTAAAAAAAATGTGCCTACAACTCAATTTGTGGATCATCAAAAATGGTGATGTGACTTGGCCTCCGCGGAGCTGCGATTTGACGCCATTGGGTTTTCTATTTTCTGTGGGGAGTGGTGAAAGATAAATGTTATGCAAACAATCCAGAAACAATTCAAGACCTCAAGACCGAAATTCATGCAGCTATTGCTGAAATAGAGCCGCACACAATCGAAAATGTACTCAAAAATTGGGTTAATCGAATGGGCTATTGCCAAGCCAGTCGTGGTGGACATTTGACCGAAATTATTTTTCATAAATAAATGACATAAATATACCTTTTAAATAAATGTTTAACCTTTAAAAAATATTCACCCGTTTTTTTTTTATAACAAAATCAAATTCCAATTTTTAAATGGGCCACCCTTTAGTAGTATAAAAGAGAGCTTACTAGTTACACGTTATTAATTATTGTAGAAGATTATGGAATAAAAAAAAAATATAGAAGAAATATCAAATAAATCAAATTAATATTTTTTTTTTTTTTTTTTAATTCGTTAGAGTTATTTTAAATTTTCAAGTCGCACAAATTCACTCATTGCTTTTAATTTCTCTTCAAATCAAACATTATTTAAGGAAATCAATTTTTTTTTTTTTCTTTTTTTTAATTTAATTATTTGGTTGATCGCAAAACGCTGAAACAGAAATTACATCAACAAATCAGAGTATCAATTGATACAATACCATCCCCCATAGTTCGCAAAACTTGGTTGAAAGTCGCCGAGTTGATACCGCTTAATACAATAGGCACTTACCCCATAGTTTATTCGCTGAAAGGCCTTCCATCGATGCACTGTGGGTGGGTGTTTATATGATGATTTCTCCTTCGCGCTTTATGACCACCATTAAACTCCGTTCACTCACTTTACTTTTGCATTTACTCTATTTTACGTTACTCTCGACTTGAATTATTTAATATAACCTTAACGAGACTTTAATTGATTCAATATTTGACTTATTTACATTCTCTTTTTTTTTTTTTTTAAGATCAGAAAGGAAAATATCTGCACTTAAAGATTTCGTTCAAAACGATGTTAATTCAAAAAAATTGTAGGAGCTTTCGAGGTGGTCACATGGAATGCGCTAAATCGGGCGACAGCAAGCAGTATCCAGAATTTGGCGAAAAGACAAGCTTTGTCTGGGTCAGCAACGGCAGAAGGTTAGGTAGGCCACTGCCTTTAGAACCTTGCCGTACAAAAAATCCGGTTCACCGAAGGTTAGGACACCTTTCGGGAAATGAGACACTTTGGCCGCACCGTAAGCCTTAACTTAGAAACGTTGTGGCACTGCCGGTGGTTAGTTGGCGGTGTCTTTTCAATGTCCGAATGCTAATTCCAGAAGGCAACGACAACCAGAAATTCGGATGCATGTGCTCCGGCACCAGAAATGGGTATTTGAAAATCGCCGGTTTTCCAGAAAATAATCCTCACAACCGAAAGCTAGCAGCAATGTTGGCCAGAAAATGTAAGGTTTCAGATCTAGGATATAGAGTAAGATGCAGATGGCGGCGGGGTAAAAATTCTAATTAACCTACATACCTGCTATAGTTTATAACCAAAGATTTGGGCTACAGCTTTTTTTCCACACTTCTCCTCAGAATTTATTTATTTTATTTATTTTATTTATTTATTTATTTATTTACGTCAACTAACACAGCAGTCGACGAAAAAGCTTAAGCTAAAGACAGATAGTAATTAAATGAAGAAGGTAGCTTAGCTTTATACACAACTAAACATCCCCGGCCCGGTGGAGGTGTTTTATTTGCACAAGGTGCCAGCTATGCCCCGATTCACAGCCAATGTGGCCAGGGATGAGTTGCAGCCAATCCAAGTCCAGAATATTTTCATTAGTTTCGCTGTAGATGATTAAAAAGTATAGCGCGAAGAGAAGTGACAGAAAGATGAGGAGAGATAAGGTGAGAAAGGTTGTTAAAAGATTGGCAAAGAACACGAAGAGGTTCGTGAAGAGAGTAGTTAGTCAGACATCTACTAAGGTGAATAGGAAAAAAGTTTCTGGTCCGACGTGAGGGAACACAAAAAATACAGCGTATCTAGTAAATTGGTAGAAATGACTACGCCGTTGACTAGTTTATGGAGAAAGAGAATGCCAAAAACAAGCCTACGGTTATAAAGTGAAGGAAGATTAATAAGAAGAAGTCTGTCAGAATAAGAAGGTAGGCGAAGACCCGGGTCCCAATTTAGACCGCGTAGCGCAAACTTAAGGAATTGCTTCTGTACCGATTCAATACTACGCTGGTGAACATCATATTGCGGGTTCCACACTGGCGAGCAATATTCTAGAGTAGGGCGAACTAACGAAGTGTATAAAACCTTTGTTACATAGGGATCATCAAATTCTTTGGCCCAACGTTTAATGAAGCCGAGAAGGCTGCTTGCTCTGTTGACAATTGAAATAATATGAACATTAAATGAAAGTTTAGGGTCAAACATAACGCCTAAGTCTTTGAATGATGGAACACAATCTAACAGAACAGACTTAATAGAGTAATGAGCTAGGAGCGGAGACAAACGACTGAAAGTCATAAAAGAACACTTAGAGGCATTAAGGTGTAATTTATTAACGTGGCACCAATCACAGAACGCATCGAGATCTGATTGCAAGTACTGTTGGAAAGAAGGATCATTATAGGAATAACAAATCTTGACGTCATCCGCAAACATGAGCACGCGTGAATGAGCCAAGGCCAAAGGCAAATCATTTATAAACAATGTAAATAATAGTGGGCCCAGATGACTGCCTTCGGGTACACCTGACGTAACTCGAACAGTTTTAGATATCGAGGAACGAAAAGACACCTTTTGGGTTCTGCCAATAAGATACGACTTTAACCAACCCAATAATTTTTGTGAAAAACCCATGATGTTAAGTTTCGCGAGAAGCAAAGAATGATCAACCGTATCAAAAGCCTTACTGAAGTCAGTATAAATAACATCAGTTTGACACTTTTTACGGAAGCCATGGTGTACAAGGGTAGTCAATTCTAAAAGGTTGGTAAGCGACGAACGACCTTTCATGAAACCATGCTGACAAGGAGAAATAGTGGATCTGGATAAATGTTGAAGAGAAGACGTAATAATTTTCTCAAACAGTTTAGGTATTGCCGAAAGTTTGGCAATGCCACGGTTGGAAACATCCGATTTGCTATCCTTTTTAAAAAGCGGAATAATAAATGACTCCTTCCAAATATCAGGAAATCTACAAGTCTCACTCGATATAAAGAATAACCGAGCTAAAGGCTTAGATAGGGAAATAGAACACATTTTAAGGATGCAACTAGGTATATCATCAGGCCCGGGAACGAAGGAAGACTTCATAGATGACAAGCTAGAGAGAATACAGTCTTCAGTAATACTGGGAAAAAACATACAATTTAAATGTGGGACTGAAAAGGGATAGGGTGTGGGATCCGAAACAGTAGTAGAATATGTGGACTGAAAATATTTAGCAAACAGATCTGCAATATCTAAATCATTATTAGCAGACTGGTCGTTAAGTCTGAAGGTGGAAGGTAGTACATTAGAGCGTCTTTTGGAATTGACAAAGTTGTAAAATCTTTTGGGGTTCTTATAAAATTCAGCCTTACAGCGAACGAGATAATTGTTGTAGAATTGAGTATTTAAAAGACAAAATTGAGATTTGGCTATACAATAATTTGCATAGTCAAGTCGCGAACCAGTTTTTTTAAATCTTTTAAAATATCTCGATTTAATGTTACGAAGATTAGAGAGCCTACGTGTGAACCAGACTGGCGAGCTGGAGACGGTAGAGACATTCACATAAGGAACGCATTTATCAATTAGAGAATTAAGAGCAGAATAGAAAAACTTCACTGCACAATCTATATCGCAGCACTCAAATAGAAACGACCAATCAAAAGAGAAAATAAGGCTGTTAAGAAGATTGAAATTTGTTTTACGAAAACATCTACGACGAGAATTTGAGATGTTTTTAAATAAATTAGTAACGGAATTGTAAGAAATAGTAACTTCAATGGTAGGATGATAAGGATCTTCAGGTTTCACTAGTGGCTGTGTTTGCGATACAGCACTAACAGTGGGATCAGAGACAAAAACAAGATCAAGGATTCTTTTAGAACAGTTAAGGAAAGAATTCAACTGATTTAGTGGACATTCAAGTAGGCTATCAAGAAAAACATGTTGAGATGAAGGAATTAAGAAAGATAGATTATCATCAACAAGCCAAGAAATATTAGGCAAGTTAAAATCACCTAAAACTATAAGAACATCACGATCTTTAAGACGACCAAAAATAGTTCGTAAAGCATCAGCATGGTGCACGTAGATCATGATATCAGAAGCTGGAGGAATATATGAACAAGAGATATATAGGCTAAAGTTAGAACATGTAACTTCGACGCAAATAAACTCAACACCTAAGGGGAGATCAATCGGCACCACACTTGAAGACAGATTCGAGTTTACAGCAATGAGTACTCCACCGCCACGACGACCAACACGATCAAGCCTATAAGATATAAAATTATTAGAAAGAATTTCATTATCTAAAACAGAGGAGTTAAGCCAAGTTTCAGAGAAAGCTAATATGTCAGCTGAAAAGGTTTGGCTATCACAGAAAAGGTTCGAAAGCTTGGTAAGAAGTCCTCTTACATTTTGATAATGAATGCAAAGACTAGACGTTATTAGTTTTTTGAAGCAGAAGACAAAGTAGGAAGGTGGACAGGCAACGGACGAGAGCGCTTATTGGGCGCAAACTCGTGTACAACTAGGCCCTCTGGCCAAAAATTAGGGTCAACCATAGCTGAGAAGTACTCATTTGGTACTGTAATTTTAAAAGAGGAGATTTCGCGAGGCCTAGAAAACTTAAACTTTTGAATTAAAACCTTAGCAGGGCAAATATTACCAATGTAAGCTGCCACAGACGACTCAGAAGTATCTGGAGCAAGCCTAGAAATAAATAATTGTTTGCGATGAGGCACTACAGTTAGTGGAGGCGGAGGAGCATTGGGATCCGCAAGTGATTGAGAGCCGGCATGATCCTGTGATTGATCAGAGTTCCCGTGAGGGATAGATTGAGGTACAGCAGGGCTTGTAATGGGTACTTCAATCTGAAAAGAAGAGCATAAAGAGGGACAAGAAGATGGTGTAGGCGAAAGTAAAATCGGAGAGGAAGTAATAGAGAGAGCTGGCGACTGCTTACGAGGCAACTCAAGGGTACATTTCTTGTGCAATTTCTCAGAAGGTGGAACAAATTTGAATTGCGACAATAATTGAACGCTAGAGTCACACTCGTTTGACAGCTGTTTGGCCAGTTTGTTTAAAGAAAGAAACCTTAAACGAAGATCCCTATACATACGGCTAAAATCAAGCTGCTGGCTGGCACAAGATGGGCAAGTCCAGCGCATTAAGCCAAGCTCAGGCTTAGACACAGACAAACCAGAAAATTTGTCGTAGTCGCGGCCATTGAGGCCAGCACATTTTAAGTGAATAAGATTATCGCAGAGCCAACAAGATATTGCTCTATACTGATCATCAAAACGATCAGAATGTTTGCAATTAGGTAGACAACAAGCCATTGAAAAGCCGAAAGAAAGGCAAAAAAAAAAAAATTATATATTTATAAGAATATATAGAAAAATTAAATTCACAGCACAAAGATAATTATTGATAAATAATCAATAATTACAAATAAAACAAAGAGACAGCTAGAGTGCACAGCACAACAGAGAGTGCAAGAACAGTTATAAGCCGAGCTTTGAGAGGCGGCCTTACAAAAGTGATTACGCGGGAGAGAAGCTAAGCACAAGCACAAAGCAGAGAGAACAACAAAGCCACTAGCACTGATGGTATGATGGGGGCGATGAGGGGAGCAACTGCAGAAGCAATGACGAAAAAAAAAAAAAATATGTAAATGCACCAAACACTAATCACGAAAAAGAAAAAACTGTTTAAACTGATTAATTTGGCGAATTATGGAAATAAAACACAAGGGAGTCAAGCGAATAACACCAGCGGAAGTGTAAACAAACTAAGCACAATTAAAAATTGAGAAAAAACAATAAATATTAATAAAAACTCAGGAGCTATGCAAAAACACGACCGTCACGTCAGAGAGCAGAAAGCTTTATGCAAAAGAAAGCTAAAATGAAATGAAGCCTAGCAAAAAAAAATGAAGCGCGTTGCCACCTCAAGAAAAACGACAGATCATTTATCGCTATCCCCATATTATGCGTTTATCGATTGATCGATATCAATATTTTTATTTATTGGTTGATTGTTATTGGCAAAGTGGCGCGTAAAGTCGTTAAGTTTAAAAATTTGAAAGTTTAAACTAGCGCACGCTACAGAAGACTGGACAATTTCAGACGAGAACGCTGAATCAACAGCGATTAAAACACCACCACCACCATTACGGATTGTCCGATCATGTCTGTATGCTAAATATTTTGAAGAGCAAATTGAAGCATTGGCAATATTAGGGTTCAGCCAAGTTTTAGTAAAGGCAAGAATATGAAAGTCAAAAGCTAAACTATCTATGTACATAGAGTTTAGACTTTAGTCCCCGTATTAGTTTTTTGACTCGCCAGCAGGTGCAGGTGAGCCGGAAGGAACGCCATTAGCAGATAACACGCTAATCGGAAGCCGATTCTTCTGTTTTATTGTAAACTCTTATGTTTATCTTGTGTTTATCCTTGTTTATCCGTGTTCATCTGAAATGGCTTCACCAAATCAGATTGATCAAAGAATTATACAAAACGAAAGAAAAACATACAACAAAATTAAGTCATGACAATTATTGCTTAAAACAAAACAAAACATGCATCCACACTCTGTGCATGAAATATAAACAATTTTCAACCCCCGTAAAACGTGGGTGATTAGAATAACTTTTTTTAAGAACAATTGTCGCCTCCTAGAGTCTTAGAGTTCATTTATATACACAACACTTTGGTAAATAAAATCAGTTCATATTTGGAATTTCATTCTCTCTGGAATCCCTATTCAAAAGGTGTTCCGGACAAAAATCTTTGACATATTTGGCCAAAAAGAAGTAGTATTTGGATCAAGCCTCGAAACAAAAATTTGTAATTACAACCACTAGAAGTGCCAGGCAGCCAACACTTTACTAGTTTCTCTTGTAATTACTTGACACTATTGGCAATATTCCTCGAAGCGGACGTTAGCCCAGACGGAAAAATTTAGAACTCAATATGTAAATAAAAAAGCAAAAGCTAACTGCAATATGCAAAAACTTGTCACAAGCGCGAAGTTAACGGCCGCGAGCGGGATCAAAAGAGAAAACAAAAGAATAGGAAGCCACAACGCCACAAATACAAAAAAACTGTAATTTAAAAACGCTGGTGGGCTACGTATTATTGTTGTTAAGACATATAAAATGCAGATATTATATAAAATGTACACATATTTTTCAATAAACTTATCAAATGCTGTTAGCTTAAGTTTGTTTCGATATCTAAAAAAAAATCAATGTGATTAAATGGTTATATTTTAAATCATAAATTAGATAAGTCTGGTGTCTCTTCAGCTGCCATTAAATAAAATAAATTCTCAAATTATGAACAAGGTTCAAAGAGAAAATTATCAATATAAGCAAAATGCGAGAAATAAAACATAAAAAATAGGGTTAAAATTTGATTTTTTTTGACATTTTGGCCCGAAACTGTCGAACGGACGGCTATTGCTGAAAAAAAGTTTTTAAAAAAATCAATATTTTAGAAGTTAGAAGCAAGTCAAAAAAGAACGCTTTTCGAAAAAATGCCAACTTTGATGAAACACTTCGGCAAAAACTGTTGTATGAAACCATCGTGATAATATAAAAAACTAATGATGTAGTTTGATTCGCAGGACCAGAAATAGGGTGAAACCATCGAGTTTTTTGGAACCCATATAGTTCGTCTTCAGTGCAACTACAAGATTACAAAAAACATTTAATAGTTGTTAGAACACACTAAGAACTTAACTACAGCGTAACGTACATTATTTAACACGTCAGCACAATTCGACAAGGAGCTGAGAACTAATTTTTTATCAAGTAGATGTCTGTATTCTTCGGCGGTCGGTGTGATTCTTAAAGTTACATATGTCGTGGGGCGTTCGAAGTGTCAATGATGTGTAGCTTCTCCATGGTAAACCTTTTGTTTTAGTGCCGTTCTTCATCTAGTATTTCTGTCTCTTCAAAATTCGGTGCATGGCCACTAGTTGCATAGTGTGTCGCTAGCGACATTTATTTTGTCTTATTTATAGTCGAATTTGGGAAATCCTAGTTTTAAATTTTGATTTGGTCGTCACTATATTATATCTTATTACATGGCTTGTTTCGTTGTCCATTGCATGGAATTTGGTATATCACATACTTCTATTTTATGGGACGATATCTTTGATTTTGTTTTATTGAATATATGTTTGAAGGTATGGTCAGGTTTGTGTGCTATTTTTATTTGATCTTTGTCATAACATTCCGAATGTGATACTCTTTCTGGTTTTGTGCCTGAGATGTTAGAGTTCTGTCGAGTTTGCGGCAGCCATCATGGTCGAACAACGGTGACTAGAGAGGCTGAGAAGAGAGGTTTAGTTTAAGCCGGCCGCTGCGAAGCAATACCTCGCGGTAGTCCCGCAGTAGCCTGTTTGAGCCACACCGCCAATAACTATGTATGTATATATGTATGTACGTGAAGTAAATGTCATTTTAATTTGGTTGTAAATAAATATAATATAATATGAATATAAAAAATAACTCTTTCTGGTTTTGTCAATAGATGATTTATGTTTTTTGATTTTCTTAATTATGTTATCCGGAAAATCGTTGTCTTTTAAAATATTTAATTATATTATATTATATTAATTCCTTCTTGGTTTCTTCGTGTTATATTTTGTTCGAAATGTTGAGCATTCGGATACAACTCCTTGCTGTATTTATTAGCATTGTCTTTGGGTGTTTGGAATTAAAATTGATGATTCGTTTTGATGCTGTTTGTATAGTATATTGATACCAAAATCAATTAATACAAAGAGATTAATTAAATATACGTGTGTACTTGAATATGCTTATCTATATACAAACATTTATGTATGCATACATTGATGTATGCACATAGACATATTCACATAAATATACATATCAATGTACTGGGCAAGAGCGCTAAAGTCCGAACAGTCACCGACGTGTCACACATCGAACTGCGGAAGCTAGATTGCCTGGTAACGGCAACCGACATCATAGTGGTCATTATAAAGGCAACAGGTATCTCGGAAAGTGACATCACGAGACCCAAATGGCAGTTGTATGTATGCCACAGACGTGGATAAAGCTGCGACTTGCGACAACGACCCAAACTGCTACAGCTGCGCTGAAGCAAACCTCGTCGACAGGAAGCACTTTGCCAACAACAAAGATTTTCCGTTCACAAGATATGGCGCTTAATCAGCAAACAAATCAAGATGAAATTTATTCAACTAAATCTCAACCATTGTGCATTTGCACAGGATCTGTTGGCGCAAACAGCGCGGGAAGTAGACGCCGATATTGCAAATTTAAGCGAGCCGTATAATACAGGCGATGGCTCTCTATGGGCAGTAGACTCGACTACCAAAACTGCCATTCGGATATGAGGACAAAACGTGCCGGCTATGGAGTCGATTTACTCGTCTCACGGCTACGTTCGCGCAAAAATCGGCGATATGTGGTATTATACTTCCTTCTCTTTACTAAACTTACTAAACTCTTTGTAGATAGTCTGGCTTTTGATTTTGACCTAATTGCCTTTACTGAGACTTGGTTAAAACCTGACGTTTTTGACGCCACAGTTCTACCCTCTAAATTCAATATTTTTAGACGTGATCGTACTGATCGTAGGGGTGGTGGAGTTCTTATTGCTGTAGATTCCGCCCTATCATCGGGTCTGATAACAATACCTGTCTCAAGTACTATCGAATTTATATGCGTTAAGGTATCTTTTACTCGTTTTTCCATTTACCTGTTCTTACATTCCGCCCCAATCGGAATGGCCAACATATTTACTACACTTAGATTCTATTAAATTTATACTTGAACTACTTTCTGACAGAGACTTATTAATTGTCCTTGGGGACTTTAACCTGCCCACTATGACTTGGTCAACAGTTAATGGTAGCAAAACGTTGCTGCCCTCTGGGTGTCATGATTTTATTGATGGTCTGCTTGAGCTTTCGTTGGCCCAGCTGAATTCGATTTCTAATACGTCTGGCAGATTTCTGGATCTGATTTTTACTTCTAATCCTAGCTTTTGTGAAGTATCTAGAACTAGTCCAATGGTGTTACCAGAGGATAGTTATCATCCAACTTTAGAGTTATCTATTGAGTTTCCCAGCCGCGAGCCCATCTCCGAGTGTGATCCTATGGTACGCACTCGATGTTTTCGGAAGACTGACTTTGTCGCTTTAAACAATGCCTTTCTTAATACCGATTGGACTAATTTATACACTTGTACGGATATGAATTCCGCCATTTCTTTATTTTATACCACTGTTGACTCGATCTTTAACGACTGTGTACCCTTAGTGTCTCCTGTGGTGACGCAAAAATTACCATGGTTTACGCGGGGGCTGTCAAAACTGAAGAATCTTAAGTCTAGGTATTACAAAAAATATAAAGTCACGGGTCTATCATCGGATCTGTTCTCGTTACTTGGTTGCTAAATCGAATTTTATTGTTTCTAATTCTAAATGCTATAATAATTACTTACAACGTTGCAAGTTGCAATTCTCCGAAAATCCTAAAGAGTTCTACAGTTTCGTGAACTCAAAGCGAAATTCTATCTCCCTTCCATCGTTTGCAGTTTTTATTAATGATTCGGCCTCTTCTGATCAATCTATTTCTAATTTATTTGCTAACTTCTTCTCGACTACGTACATATCTACTAAGTACAACTCTAGTCAGATATATCCATATCCTATAACGAAATCCAACTGTATTCTTAATCCTATTATAACTCAAAGTTCGGTAGCCTAGGAACTAATGACGATTAAGCCGGTATACTCACCGGGCCCAGACGGTATTCCCGCTTGTGTCCTGAGGTTCTGTGCGGAGTCATTGTGCTCGTCTTTACTTAAGCTTTTTGAGTTGTCCGTTACACTGTCCGAGTTTCCAACTATATGGAAGGGTTCGTTTATTTTCCGACGTCACTAATTACAGAGGAATTTCTAAATTGTCAGCGATACCTAAACTGTTTGAGAAAATTATGACGTCTCAAATACAGCATTTATGTAAATCTATTTTTTCGTCATACCAGCATGGGTTTGTCAAGAATAGGTCTACCACAACTAACCTTTTACAGTTTACATCTTTTGTAATCCAAGGTTTTAAGAAACAAAAGCAAACTGATGTTATATATACGGATTTCAGTAAGGCTTTCGATTCGGTACTATTACATAAGCTGAATTTAGTTGGCTTTCCGGATGCTCTGCTTGCTTGGATTTCACAATATCTAAGCAATAGGAGGCAGAGGGTTCTTTTTAAGTCCTCTCTTTCTAACATCATTTGTGTTGATTCAGGAGTCCCACAGGGCAGTCACCTTGGCCCATTGTTATTTACCATTTTTATTAATGATCTCCCCACCGTTCTTTTAAATTCCAGAGTTCTTATGTATGCCGATGATGTAAAAATCGCTAATCGCATCGTAGACTCTCTCTCATGTCATACCTTGCAAGCTGACCTGAATGCTTTTCAGGGGTGGTGTAGGACTAACTTGTTATCTCTAAACTGTTCTAAGTGCAAAATTATGTCTTTTTATCGAGGTTCTCCCCAATTAACGAGTTACTTTTTAAATAATTTCCCGTTAGAAAAAATTAATAATATTTCCTTGGTTGTAAAAGATTTTAGGATCTTAATAGACCACAAACTTAGTTTTAATCAGCATATATCGACTACTGATAGTAGGGCTAAGAGTGTTCTTGGCTTTATAAAGCGCTGGTCGAAGGAGTTCAAGGATCCATATACTACCAAAATACTTTTTACTTCTTTAGTCCGCCCCATATTGGAGTATGGATCTTGTGTTTGGTCTCCTCAATATGTGCTTTATCAAAACAAATTAGAATCTGTACAAAAACTGTTTTTACTCTTTGCCTTTCGTGACTTGCACTGGGATCCAACTGTACAACTTCCATCTTATTCTAGTCGACTTCAGTTAATTAACCTTCCTTCTTTAACTAATCGTAGAACTATGCTTGGTGTAACTTTTCTTTACAAACTTTTGAATGGTGAGATTGACTTTTCCGAGCTGTTGAGCTAAATTAACATTTCTGTTCTATCTAGAGGGACCCGCAATTTCACACCGCTTATACTTCCCTAACTTTTCTCTGCATGAACTATTTCGTATACTATGTAGTGACTAGTGGTAAACCGAATGGTACGATGAAAGAGAACAACTAAATGAACTGAAAAATTAGTGTGGCCAGACTACAAGTACATATTGTTGCCAAATTATTAGATAGGATAATATTCCCAAATTATCAACATGTAGCTATCAAAGTGGAAAAACCTTTTTTCTAAAAAGGCTAAAGTTTGCGTAAGAACGGCCTACAATCTTAGCATAGGAACTAACTAAGATATTGATCAAAGTCCCTGTTTTCCACCGATCGTTCCTATGAAAGTTATATGATATAAAAAGGCTAAAGTTTGCGTGAGAACGGCCTACAATCTTAGCATAGGAACTAACTAAGATATTGATCAAAGTCCCTGTTTTCCACCGATCGTTCCTATGGAAGTTATAAGATATAGTCACCCGATCTTTATCAAACTCGGCACAGTCATTAACAGATATATTAAACTAACAAATGTTTAATTCAAAAATAAATTAAATTAATTAGAAAGCAAGTGAAAAGTAACAGTCACCCGATGTTGATCTTGGCACAGTCGTTTATAGGCATAATAAACTGTCTTATATTAAGTTTCAAGACAATAGTTCAGAAAATAACGAAGTTATTGAGAAAAGTCACTGTTCGTGACTTTGCCGTTTGTATAGGAGCTATATGATATAGTGGTCCGATCCGGCTTAATCCGAGCTTTATACAACCCCTGCAGTATAAACAAGCCTACATGCAAAATTTCAACTCTGTAGCTTTTACGGTCTAGGAGGAGTTTGCGTTGGTCCAGACGGACGGACATGGCTATATGAACTGGTCTCGTCGTGTTGATCAAGAATATATATACTTAATATAGTCGGAAATGCTTCCTTATACGCGTTGCACACTTATAACGCACGGCACGAATCGCGTGGACAAATACACAATAGAAAAATCAGACAAACAAATAATACTATAGCTTTCTATTAACTAAATGGGATAGGATAGATGTTTTAAGCATATTAATAGAAAACTCTGAGCCGATTACAGGGAATAGAAGGTTGTAATCAGAGCAGAGGACCCTAAAAGGTTCATGCATAGCATAGTAAGAAGAACAACGACTAAGGAATAAAGGTGTCAAAGGATGTCTTCACCGTCTACATGGTACCGACAGATTCACCTGAGCTAATAACTCAAACACCAATTAGGAGTTTGTGCATAAAAATAGCACCAAGCAGAATTCTACTGGTAATTAAGGTAGGAAGGTTTTTCAAAAGAAGTGTACTAGAATACAAAGGCAAATTGACATTGCGATCCCAGCTTAAGCCACGAAGATCAAATAGGAAGAACTGCTTTGGAACAGATTCAAGTCTAATCTGGTGCGACTCATGTTGATGTGACCAAATGCAGGATCCATACTTTAAAACAGGACGTACAAGCGAAGTAAAAAAACTTAAGTTGTATAAGGATCTTCGAATTCTTGTGACCGTCTTTTAATGAAACCGAGAAAACTTATGGCCTTTGCGACCGTGGTGGAAATATGTGTGTTAAAATTTAACTTATGGTCCATAAGTACGCCCAAATCATTCATATTATTTAGACGTTCTAAAGGGCTATTGTTTAGAAAATAAGTGACCAGTTGAGGAGAGTTACGGAAAAAAAGTCATTACCTTACATTTGGTAGTGTTAAGATTTAGTAGATTAAACTGGCACCAGGATTGAAAGTTTTTAAGATCAGCTTGTAGCCGACTAAATAAAACTGTATCTTTATAAGTAAGACAAAGCTTGACATCGTCAGCATACATAAGCACACGCGAATGAACAATGACTGATGGAAGATCGTTAATAAATAGTGTGAAGAGCACAGGGCCAAGATGACTACCTTGAGGTACACCAGAAGTCACAGGAATGGAAACGGAAAAAGAAGACTTAAAATATACCTTCTGTTTTATATTTGTTAAATATTGTCGAACCCAAGAAAGGAAAAGAGGTGGAAACCCAATGTCGCTCAGCTTAAAAAGGAATAGGGTATGATTAGCGGAATCAAAGGCTTTGCTGAAGTCCGTGTATATTACATCAGTTTGTTTACCATTTTTGAACCCCTTGATAATTATTGATGTAAATTCTAAAAGGTTAGCTAAGCTAAAAGCTTTCGGAATAGCGGACAATTTTGAGATACCCCTATAGTTAGAGTCTTCGGACTTTTTGCCATTTTTATGCAGAGGAATGATATACGACTCCTTCCAAATAGATGGAAAAGAGAAAGAATCCACAGACAAAAGAAACAATTTTAAAATGGGTTTACATAATGCGTTTGCACAGAACACATCCACATACACATCCAGGAAGACCATCTGGCCCCGGAGAATAAACAGGTTTAACTAATTTGAGTTCGCTAAGAATAGAACTTTCATCAATCACTGGAAATGCAATTAGCCTTTTTTAAATGATAAGGATACAGATTTGCTCGATATTCCGTTGAGGAATAAGTTGTTTTGAAAAAACTCGCAAACATATCGGCAATTGCCTGATCAGTGCTCGCTTTTTTATTTTGAAAAGACAAAAAAGATGGGTGCACAGAGGTCTTACGTTTAGAATTGACAAAATTATAAAATTGTTTAGGGTCAGAAGAAAACTGAAGCTTACACCGCTGAAGATAATTCTTATAACATTGTGAATTAAGCATCATGAATTTAGAACGAGCGACTGTATACAGAGCATAATCTGATGAACGACGTGTTTTTTTAAACTTCTTATAATATCGTGTCTTCACATTATTCAAATTGGATAGCTCATGAAAGAACAAGGGAGGTTTGTTAAGCCACTCCAGCCTACCAAGAGGCACACAAATATCAAAGAGTGAATTCAGAGTATCATAGAAAAAACGAACAGTTGAGTTCATATCTCTACAATTGTACAGATAAGACCAATCGGCAGTAGCAATGTTTTCATTAAGGCTGGCAAAGTCAGTCTTACGAAAGCACCTAGTTAGAGGTAACTCATTTGAACAAAGTAATGGTGAAAGCATGGGCAAATCAATTTTTAAATTTAATGTAGGATGAAATGTGTCTTCGGGAAGAACAAATGGTTCGATGCTAGAAACCTCACAATAAGAAGAATCCAATACAAAAATAAGATCTAACGATTTTCCATTAGAATTTAAGACAGTATTGAGTTTTGATAAAGATAAGCCTAGAAGGCCATCAATAAAGTATGTGACAAAGAGGGCAGCAACGTGGTATATTCATCTGTTGGGGACCATGCTAAAGCAGGTAAATTAAAATCACTTACAACACTTGACTGGAAACTAAAGAGGAGACAAACTGAATTGCCTCTAAATGATTTAAATATACCATCATGTCTGACAATGGTGGAATATAGGAAAAAGTAATAAAAGCATTAAAAGATTTAAAATTTACTTTCACACCGACAAACTCAATCTCCTGGGTACTAGAAAATTGAATCATTTCAGATGATAAAGCAGCATCAACAGCTATCAGAACGCCACCACCTATGCGAGAAATCCGGTCACGTCTGAATAAAGAAAAGTTTGTGGAAAAAGCCGATGCATCAGCAATATCAGGTTTTAGCCACGTTTCTGTAAAAGCCAGAATGTTATGTTCAAAAGAAAGACTATCTACATAGAGATTATTAAGTTTAGATTTCAGTCCTCTGGTAACCCAGGTTAAGGGACGACACTAGTTTTTTGACACAACAGCGGATGCTGATGTGGCAGGAATAGTGTTAGTTGTTGTTGGTGGCAGGCGAATCGGTTGCCGATTTTTCTTTTTTACAGTGTATTCCTTAACTATTATATGTTTCGGCCAAAAATCTTCTCGACATATAATGTCAAAGATATTGGCAGAAACACTAATTTTAAAGGACGAAATGTCCCGAGAACAAGAAAATTTAGACTTTTCCACCACAATATTCGAGACGTTAACTTTCTTCCGAATATAGGCTATTACATCATCAGATGTGACAACAGGGTCTAGCCTAGAAACAAATATATGTTTCTTTGGTGGTATGCCAACGAGAGGCCGCGGTCCCGAAGCGTCAGCCGCAGGAGTAAAGTTGGACAAGTCAGCTACTGCAGCTGTCAACTTGTTTACGGGGCCCTCGATACTTTTAGAACTATCGGCAATTTCCATTGGAATGGGTAATTGCCCGGACACATCGGATACTACAATAGGCATCTCTTTTAAGAGATCATTCCCAGGTGATACCGGTAATTCCTTACTAATAGCATTCACAACCGGGCTCTTAAACGATATCAATTGCTGTACATTAGGAGTGGACGGTGAAACACCCCAAGGACTGGTCCTTTTACGTTTCGGAGACTCATTCATAAGCGATAAACTTCTGAACTTAGTCTCCACCGCAGTAAACTCCGCTTGGAGTTTATTAAAACCTGCCCTTAAAGTGACAGAACTATCTCTAGTCCGCCTCATGTTAAAGCGCATCTCATTCTCGACCTCCCGGCAAGCATCACATCCATATTTTAAGCCACCACCTTTAGCAATAGACTCCTTGATTCTGTCTGTGTAACCTGCACAGTTAACGTGAGCCGCATTGTCACACAACCAACAAAGAATATAATCATGGGAGTCAACCGCATTAGTGGCAACTATGCAATTATTTTTTGAGCAGACAACCATTTTATCAAAAAGTTTAATTTAATTAAAAAGGAAATACAAAAAATTAAAATTCTAAAGGTAAAAAATCTGTGTATAAGAATATACTGACCAGTTCTGACACATGGGTTAATGTGCAGAGTAAGCCTTCACAACTAAAGAATAAGAAAAAATGAAGGCACAATAACAAAAACACGTATCACAGAGTCGCGGGTAGCCAAAAGACGAGATCGCAAATCAATCAAGAATATGAAAGAGCGGGAGAGCGCGTCAAATTGAACACATGCAACAACAATTTTTACGCAAGAGCGCGAGAGTTAGTTACAACGGTAAAGACAAAAAGGCAAAAGAAATAAGCAAAACAACAACACCGTTAATGCAAGTATTGTTGTAGGTTTTAATTTTATTTAAATTTAAACAAAAGCGACAGCAAGAATTCGCGAAATGAAAATAAAATTCGGATGTTGAAATTATTATTAATTAAACCGATAATAAATTTAAAAGTTATGTAAAAGTATTTAATCGCGAGAAAAAAATAAAATTCGATAAGCGTAAAAAAAAACACGTCAGTCCTCTGCAACGAGTGAAAGTTTTATAAGCTGCATCGGTTCAATGTTGAGTGATTTTGACACCCGGGTGTTTCTAACCACCGCACGAATGTGTACAATCGCTCGCCTCACAAAAATACTTGAGTGTTTGTGCACACAAGCTGCAAATCTGAGTAGTAATTTTTTTTGCATATGTGTGTACGGCGTTGAAAGAAGGAAGGGTGAAAAGACATGCATATACAAAAATTTAGACATAGGATGTGTAGAGTGTCGCCGATGTTGCGATGTCTTTAGGTGCATTAGCGTGCACAATAGAAAAAAATGAAAAAACGAAGCACAAAAATAATTTATTTTATTCATTTAATATATTACATAAACATTAGCCTGCCTCACTGCATTCATTTAATATGATTAACAAAGCAAAAATATTTAAGCTTAACATAGGGAAAATATAAACATTGTATCGCTAACCGTTAAACTCGCGATTGTGAAAAGTTTTTGTTGTTGTGTATTTTAAAACAAAATGTATTCTCTTTTATTTGTCTCTTTTTCATTTGCTTATTGCAGTTAGCTTTTGCTTTGGTTTGTATACGCCTCTCTTAACATATACATTTTTTTCATTTTATTTACATATTGATTTATAATTTGTTTTTGATAAATCAAATTTTTAATAATGTCGGTCTGTTGCAAATATAATTGCAATAATCCCAGCAAGACCAGTGAAGACTTTCTTTACTGTTGGCTGTGTGACAATGTAATGCACTTTAGATGTGCTGGTTATACAGTCAAGGTGCGGGATAGTATTGCACAGGGTGGCGGCCTTATATGGGGCTGATTCGTGTCGTGGCTTGGAGCTGGAGATGCGGGGTTTTATGCAACGGACTAGGGATGCATTTGAAACCCTGTCAGCTTGCGTACATAAGCTCCAAGCTTTTGGCGATGGAGGTTCAATTCAGAAGTTCTAAACTCTTGATTGAATCTCCGACGCGTTCAGGACGCGTCCCTCAGTCCGTCGGCACATACATCTCCAGCAGTTCCGGCTTCGGACATTGACCCAAATGTACAGCAGCTGATATCGTTTAGGAGTCGGGCTTTGGCAGGTGTGGAGTCACTTCCCATTTCCCCTGGAGACAGTATCCCACCTACTAACAAGATATCTGTTGTAGTTTCAGAACCGTCCGGGCAAACATCCGTTCCCAGGAATATTGCCAATAAAGTAGTTACAAGAGGAGCTAGTAAATGTTCTCTGCTTCAGCTGCTACTGCTTCTGCTGATGCAGCTACTGCTGTACCTGGCACTTCTAGTTCCGTTGTTGTAGTTCCACCCAAAAAACAAATTTTTATTTCGAGGCTTAATCCCAACACTACTTCTGATGATGTCATTGCCTACATCCATGGCAAAGTTCAAGCCCCTAACATTGCGGTGGAAAAGTTCCGTTTTTCATATACTCGGCACATTTCGTCCTTCAAAATAAGCGTCTCACCAGATCTTTTTGGCCAAATATGTCATAAAGATTTCAGGCCAGAACACCTTATTGTAAAAGAGTATACAATAAAAAAGAAAAATCGGCCTGTTACCTGCCTCTGTGAATAACGTACCTTCCGGCTCATCTGCACCTGTTGGCGAGTCAAAAAACTAATTTTACTGAAACTTGGCCGAAGCCTGATATTGCCGATGCTTCAATTTTCACTTCAAAATATTTAACATACAGACATGATCGGACTATCCGTAATGGTGGTGGTGTTTTGATCGCTGTTGATTCAGCAGTCTCGGCTTAAAATGTCCAGTCTTCCAATCAGGAGATTAAATTTGTTTGTGTTAAAAAATCTTTAAATTCTTTTTCTGCCTATATTACTTGTTCGTATATTCCACCTTAGTCCGACTTGGCACTATACATTCACCATTTGGAAGCTATTCAACTTATTTCCTCATATCTCTCTGACAAAGACTAGCTAGTTCTTCGATGTTTGTGTCTCGCGTGTGACCCAAGGATGGTGTGATAGACCTCCTTGGTTCTCACGTGAGTTATGTAACTTGAAGAACGTAAAATCAAGATGCTATAAAAGATTTCAAAAATCCGGTAAAGCATCGGATTTTTCCCTTTATGTAGTTGCTCGATCAAATTTTATGGTGCTGAATTTACAATGCTATAAGGATTATCTTCATCTTATTATAGTTATTTTATAACTTTGTCAATGCAAAACGTAAGACATCAGTGTACATGAGAAAATAATAACATCTCAATTGCAGCAGTTTTGTAGCTCAACTATTTCGTCATCGCAACATGGCTTTAAGGGGGGGTTTCTACCTTGTTGGGCCGAAAAGGGGCTTTTTAGAAAGAATTTTTTTTGAGAAAAGTATAATAGATTAAGGAATGCAATTTTCCACAGTTGTTGGGAAAACTTTATTCTATGTATAAAAATTTTTTTCGGCGATCAGTGAAAAGGGGGAGAGGGGGGAATTTTCGTTACTAATTAATTTTTAAAATTAACCATTTTTAATATTTTTCGCCAATTCTACTACCAGCGATAAACAATATCCTAAAGAACATGTGTAAATTTCATAGCGATTGGTTAATTTTTGCGCCTTGTACAGGACTTCCATGAACTCTAAAAATGTAGTTTTGAGAAAAACGCCTTTGAAAATAAAGGAACTCAGCCCAGCACGCTTGACAGCGCTCCACTTAACGGCCGATAACCTTCGTAATTTTATAGATAACAACTTGAAATTTTTACAGTATTCTTGGAACATATACCTATCCGAAAATGCAAAAAAAAAAAAACGGAAACGGAACGGAAGAAACGGAAATTGACAACTACTAACTTATTAGAATTTACATCTCACTCGATCAAAGGATTCAGGGCTGCCGTGCAAACTGACATCATTTATACTGGCTTCAGCAAGGCCTTTGACTCTGTTAATCATACTCTGCTTTTATATAAGTTGAACGCACTTGGCATCCCTACCCAAAAGGGATTGATTGGATTCTTCAATATCGTTCTAAGCGTACACAAAAGGTCCTTTATAAGTCTTCATTTTCAAAGACCATCCATGTGACCTCTGGAGTACCTCAGGGTAGTCACATGGGGACCATTGCTGTTCACTCTTTTTATAAATGATCTTCCAATGGTAGTGACACATTCTCGTGTGCTTATGTACGCGGATGATGCAAGCTTTACCTCAGTTTTAAAGACATCGTCTTCTTGCCCACTTCAATCCGATCCGAAACCAACCTATTAAACCTCAACGGCTCTAAATGTAAAGTTATGTCTTTTTATAGATGCACTCCATACTTAGCCACTTATTATCTAAACGACACTCCCTTAGTGCGGTTAGATATTATCAATCACTTAGGTGTTCTTATGGACCATAAGTTAACTTTTAATCCTCATTTTTCTGCTACAGTTAGTAAAGCTATGAATGTTCTTGGGTTTGTTAAACAATGGTCAAAAAATTCTGTATAATTCATTATTCCGACCTATCTTAGAATACGGATCCTGCATATGGTCACCTCAATATGAGACGTACCAAAGTAAAATTGAATCTGTGCAAAAGCAATTTCTGCTTTTTGCTCTTCGCAGTCTAAATTGGGATCGCAATGTCAATTTGCCATCATACTCCAGTAGGCTTCTTTTAATCAATCTTCTTTCTTTAATTAATCGTAGAATAATGCTTGGTGCTATTTTTATTCACAAACTTTTAAGTGGTGAAATAGACTCTCCTTAACTATTGAACCAGTTAAACCTATCTATACCCCGTAGACCTACTAGAATTTTTATTCCTCTATCCTTAAAACACTGTATTTCTAACTATTCCCTGCATGAACCTTTTCGAGTCCTATGTTCTGATTACAATCTTCTATATCCCGTAATCAGAAGCCTCGTTTCCCCTTGTAAAAACCTCTATCTTAGCCCACTTAGCTCGTAATAAGCTGTAGTTAATCATATTTTGATTGTTTGTCCATTTTTGTTGTATTTGTCCACGCGATCGTGCCGTTCGATATACGGCTGCGCCCCACGCTCGGTCGGGCTGGAGGTGGATAGCTCTCTGCTTGGGCTCGCGCGAAACAGGCTATGTCCTGGTGTCGCGTCAACGTCCAGACAATATAAACATCGTGCTCATCTGAAATGGCATTACCAAATCAGATTAACCAAAGAATTATACAAAACGAACAAAGAAACATCAAAAATAAATATGTCACAAAGATTCATGTATCAAGTATTGCATAAAAACCAAACAGAACATGCATTTACACTCTGTGGAAAAGTACTTAAGAATATAACAACGGCGCAATGAAATATAAACATTAGAATACGCATTTTTAAGAAAAATTGTCGCTCTTAGAGTCTAAGAGTTCATTTATAAACGCAACACTGTAAATAAAATCAGTTCATATTTTGAATTCAAGGAATAAAGATCGGGTTTTTAGTTGTGGTACTAGATTCCCTTCATTTTTGGTTCTTCGAGCCGGAAGGATCATGTTGGGTCCTTTGATAATAAGGAACTCTCTAGTTTTCCCGCACAAGTGGTAAGAGAGTTAGAGGTTCGATCAGCTCCTTAAAATCTGAGATCTTATGCAGGTATAAAAGCTAAGACCAGCTAAAAGTAGCAAATAAAATTTTTTTTTTTTTCGCAGAATACTTCAGTTGTTGACTACCTATTTCAGATTTTACGCTAGGTATATTTAGATCATTTTGAATGTTGTCGTTCCGTATGTACCACGGAGCCCCCGTGATTGATCTTAAAATTTTCGACTGCGCCCTTTGTATAATGTCGACATTGATGGTACTTGCCTTTCCCCATAGTACGGCACCGTAAGTCCAGATGGATTTCAGTACGGAGTTGTATAGGATGACTTTATACTCCCGACGTAGAGGGGATCGAGCATTGATGATCCAATGTAAGCTACTCGCTTTCATTTTAAACTGTGACTTTTTTTGCTCCGATGTGCTTGCGCCAAGTTAGTCTTCTGTCTAGGTGGATGCCGAGGTAAGTGACATCCACGGCTTGACGAATTGGTACGTTGTTTAGCGTTAGAGCTAGACAGTTTTTTCTGTTAAGCGTAAATGTGAGGCTTGCCGTGTCATCGGCAAAAGTGGATGTTGTAAGGCCTAAACTCGTTGGTAAGTCTGCAGTGTACAGCAGGTGAAGCAAAGTCACCCGAGACGGAGCCATTACATCTTACAGCGAATTTCCTATTGTAAAGGTAAGATGAGTTTGTGGGTGTACTGTGGCAGTTTTTGCCGGATTTTGAACATCAGACCCTCCAGCCAAACTCTATCGAAAGCCTGGGCAACGTCGAGAAATACAGCCGCACAGTATTCCTTTAGTTCGAATGCTGTTTGTATTTCGGATGTTATGCGATTGATTTGTTCAATTGTCCCATGTTTTTCGCGGAAGCCGAACTGGTGTGAAGGGATTGTGTTCTCCGAAGCCAGAAATGAGTTAGTCGGTTCTGCAGGACCTTTTCAAAAAGCTTCGAAAGACATGGCAGCAAACTAATTGGCCTATAGGATGATGGCTGGGTTTTGTTCTTTCCCACTTTAGGAATCATGATGATAGTGAACCATTTCCATGCTCTTGGGAAGTAGCCAATTATTATTATAGCGTTGAACAGTTTGCAGATGTGTTGTATGGCGATGATGGGGAGTTATAGGATCATTTTCGGTGTGATTAGGTCATGGCCAGGCGCTTTGTTCCACTTTATGTGGTTTTTAATAACTGCAGTAATCTCATCCGATTGGAGTTCCGAGTACTCACTATACGTTAATGTGCTCGAAGGGGGAAGCACAAATGTTGTTTGATGTTGGATTTGAGTTTAAAACCATTTTAATACGGATCCCTCTTTTCGTCACTGCAGCATCCAGTTTCGGCGAACAGTCAATGTGGGCACCCATGTACATTTTAAATTTAAAGCAATTTGTTTTGCTGTTTGTAAGCCTATATGGGCGATCAAGTACTTGAGGTCTTGTTGTAGTGTAAATAACACTGGAGAGTGATCGGAGGATAAATCTAGCAGTGTATCCGCAGTAATCCGATTACGCGGAATCCGCTTGGTTATTGCGAAATCAATCAAGTCAGGCACTTTCTGTGGATCTGTGGGCCAATAAGTAGGCCTGACCGGTGCGACGCAATCCATCTTATTGAGTAGGTTGACTATTGTCTTGTCCAACTGCTTGGCTTTAGGATTCACCAGGTGAGACCCCCAGTGCGTATGTTTGGCGTTATAGTACCCTGCTGCAATGAAGCGATCTCCGAGTGTTTTAAAGAAATCGGTAAATTCCTTTTCAGAGATTGAGAAGCGTGGTTGGCAGTACAAGGCAGCCAATATAGTGTTGCCGCAGCTGGTTTGGACGGTTATAGCAGTTGCTTGTAGGTGCTGTGTTTGAAATCTGTTGAGGAA
Source organism: Drosophila tropicalis (assembly GCF_018151085.1). Taxonomy (NCBI): domain Eukaryota; kingdom Metazoa; phylum Arthropoda; class Insecta; order Diptera; family Drosophilidae; genus Drosophila; species Drosophila tropicalis. The sequence goes on from NW_027173394.1 coordinate 717,563, forward strand.
CGAGTGTTTTATACGGTTTTTGATTAAGATACCAGTCTCGCCATTAGCTTTTCCGTCTGGATGGTTTCTTGCGTAGAAGGTATATTTTGGTGTGTGTTTCCGATATCAGCAAAACGTCGATTTCACTTGAGTCTAGGAATACCGAATACCGAAGGATACACTAGGACTGTTTGTAGACGGCATGTTAGATGATCTTACAGCCTTGGCGAAGAAAACCTCCGGTGTAGTTTTAAAGGCGTTGAAGGTGATTTTTAGTCCAGCTGGGGGTTTGCGCCCGTTTAGGTGTGATTTAAGATCCTTGAAGACAGGACATCCTCTGTAGTTGGCCGTGTGGTTTCCTTCACAGTCTTAGTGCGACGTTGTTTCTGTCCTTGGTGCAAATGCGATCTTTATGATGTTCGCCGCAGCCAACACACACTGACTTAAACCCAAGTCAAAATAAGTCTGGTTTTCCCCCACCAGTGTTAAGAGACAGAGTATAAAATAAAAGCAAAATAATATTGTTTAATAAATAAAATGTTCATGCGTTCGAATTTAAAGGCAGTTTGGCTAGCGGAAAAGCTCGAAGCCCTAATATCGAAAGTATAAAAAACCAGAGGGCCGGGGCTAACTTCGACCGCGTCAAAGTTTGTATACCCTTGCAACTTTTTTGGTAACTCTTTCCTTACCTATTAGCCATCAATGTGGAAGAACGTTTTATCTAAAAAGGCTTATGTTTGCGAAAGAATGGCCTACAGTCATAGGAAATAACGAAGATATTGATCATAGTCACTGTTTTCCACCGATCGTTCCTATGGGAGCTATATGATATAGTCACCCTATCTTTATCAAATTCGGCACAGTCATTAACAGATATATTAAGTTAAGAAATGTTTAATTTGAAAACAATCGCGTTAAAAGTAACGAAGTTATTTACAAAAGTCACTGTTTTCGCCCGTTCGTTCCTATGGGAGCTATATGCTATAGTCACCCGATCTTGATCAAACTTGGCACAGTCATTAACAGATATACTAAACTAACAAATGTTTAATTTGAAAGCAATCGCGTAAAAAGTAACGAAGTTATTTACAAAAGTCACTGTTTTCGACCGATCGTTCCTATGGGAGCTATATGATATAGTCATCCGATCTTGATCAAATTTGGAACAGTAGTTTATAGGCGTAATAAACTCTCTAATATAATTTCACGATAATAGCGCAGAAAATAACGAAGTTATTGAGAAAAGTCACAGTTCGTGACTTTGGGGTTTGTATGGGAGCTATATGATATAGTGGTCCGATCCGGCTGAATCCGAGATATACAACGCCTGCAGTATATACAAGCCTCCAGACGGACGGACGGACGGACGGACATGGCTATTTGAACTCGTCTCGTGCTGATCAACAATATATATACTTTGTATGGTCGGAGATGCTTCGTTCTATGTTGTCTGTGTTGCACACTTCTGAACAAAATTAATATACCCTTTTTGCAAGGGTATAAATATATATATACTAGTATATATATGTAAACACTATAGGCAGTTGCAAATCGGCAACAAGTAGCAGCAGCATTTCAACGCAGTTGCAAGCAAGCAGCAAGGCAACAAGATAGTGCAGAGACGAGAGAAGGACGGTGGCAGGGGCCCACAAGACTAAGAAGATTAATAGAGTACCCCCCTGAGCCAAGAGGCCCTGGACGACAGCAGCCGAGCAACGACACAGCCAAAAAAAAAAAAAAAAAATACTGCACTACCTAGGGTCAAGCTAAAGAAGACAATGCAGACGACACCGGAGAAGACGTGCCCGAAGGACTGCCCTGGACCATTGGACTCACCATATTGCGAGTACACCTGTACTAAGAGGACCCACAACGCTGCATAGAGCGTATTGACCAACTGAAAGCTGAACAAGGGGCCCGCAGAAATGCGCGAGCCTTAACTTGCCTTATTTAATAATTTTAAATATAAGCCTCTATCAGCAAATTGATGCACGAAAGTGCAACTTGCGAGTTACTAATTCTTTGATAGGCTTTTACTAACAATGTGTAACTTCTTTTATTGAAAAATCAAATGTATATCTGAATTGTGAGCCAACCACATACTTTAACAACAATTTGTCCACGTCTTTGGCTCATTGTGCAAGACACAGTTGAGAGAACTTTCCTCTCTTAAAAAAAAAACAAAAAAAAGATGATAATTATTATCAAAATATACTCATATCGATAGCCTAATAGCATAAACGCATAGGACAAAATGTTCTTTAATAAGGTTGGTAACTGTTAGAGAAGCAGGTAGAGTTAGATACCAGGTTAACGCAGTTAGAAGCACTAGATCCTACAAACATAACTAGCAAAGTACAATCAGACAAGCTAGGCACTAGTAAGTGTGCGTTGAAGCAGAAGAGAACATTACAGAGATGTTTGATGATAACAAAGGAGAGTCGCGCAGGGATGCGACCTCTAGTAATGAGAACGCTAATGTTAACCAGGACATATTTAAAGATAGATCTGACAAGTCCAGGAATATTTAAAGTTAGTTGAGTTGAAATGTACAGGCTATGGTACATGGCTAATATAATAAATTATTTATGAAAAAATGTTCAGCAGTGCCAGGTATTGACAAATGATGCAAGTTTTAAGAATGCTATGGATGATTTAGAATTCGATGTCCGGAATTCACTATCAGTGTTAGAAATAAATATCAAAGAAGTTAAATTCGGCTATGCCGAAGTTTATTATCTTTTGCAGTCCTTGACAATAATAATTTTACATGTTGAAAATTTGTTTTCTGCAATTCAATTCATCAATATACAAAGAAAACAATTTTACTCTTCATACTACAATTTGTTCTTTTTCTTCCCTCATTCCCTAAGCAAAGCAACGCACGCATACACATATAGGTTATGTAGCCAATTAAAAATATAAATTTAAACCTAAATTTTGCCTCCTCCCCCGAGTCCTAAATGGACAGTCCTACAGCATCGAAGGGCCAGCATGTTCGGCAAGGAAGAAAAACGATGCCCTAAAACCGCTTGGGGAAAATGTTAAGAAAGCAAGAATGACAGTCAAGGGAGACCTTTTGCTTGAAATGGGAAAGCCAATGCCTAAAAGTCTAAACCAGATAAGCGATGATATGCTGTCACAGACTGTCAGAGAGCTCGGCACAGACGTTGCCATCATCAGCGAGCCTTATAAAAATGTTACCTCCACGACATGGGCACAAAACAATTCAGGAAAAGCTGCGATCTGGGCATGTTATGACCTCACCGTGCCAGATAAAATTCTCTGCATCCTTTAACGGTTTTGTAAGAGCCAAAATAAGAGAATACTGGATTTTTAGCTACTACCTACCCCCCTCATATAGCTTCGGAAAATTCTGCGGCGTAATGCTGTCGGATCAGATCCGATGCCACAAGCCGGCAATTGTTGCTGCATGGACGCATGGACAGCGGAATGGGGCAGCGCCTCCACCAATGCAAGAGGCCAAGCACTTTTTGAAGCATTTGCGTCAATCGACTTGGCGCTCCTAAACACAGGCGACGGCTTTACGTTCTAACGGGGCAACATAGGGTATTGAGTCCCCACTATACAGCAAGCAATCATCTGCATAATTGAAAATCAGCGGCGTTCGGAACGTCAGACAACGAGACACCAAACATTCAATTCGAAGTTGTTAAATGTCCAAGTCTTCACCAGAACTTTAGAGCAGCACAATACCGAGGCATATACAGCGGACGAGCTAAACGCCTGGCTAACCTCCGCGGGCAACGCCTGCATGCCCCGGAAAAATGCCTGTCCCAAGAACCACAGACCAGCATATTGGTGGAACGAAGAGATTGCAAAACTTCGTAATTTGTGTCATCGAGCTGTATGAAGCAGGCCATACAAAATTGTTATGAAGAGGCTAAAATCTTTCCAGCGCATAGAACCACCTTCTAGCATCGAAATGGATGCAATAGTAAGCGACCTTTTTCCTCCCCAAGCACCTAGCAATTTTCTCACAGTTACCTTCGATGTAGCAGGCATATCGCCGGTCACAACACAAGAAGTACTGTCAGCTGTAGGACGCATTAGAATCAAAACGTCCCCTGGCCCCGACTGTATCCCGAACGAGGCATTAACGATTGCTGCCTTCCAGTACCCTGAAAAGTTTGCATTCGCCTTCACCAATTGCTTAAACGACGGCATATTCCTCGACCTATACAAGCAGCAGAACCTAGTGCTCTTGCCTAAACCAGGAAAACAACAGACAGACAGATAACAGACCCATTTGCCTACTAGACTCGACGGGAAAGCTCCTTGAAAGAATAGTAGTGGACACGCTGGATCAAGCATGGCAACCAAGCAATTTCGGAAAACCAGTTTGGTTTTCGTGAGGGAAGATCTACAATAGATGCAATCCAGAAAGTGGTAAAAACAGCTCGAAATGCAATGGCTGGCGATAGATGGAAAGGTGGATGAAAAGAATATTGCCCAATAGCTACATTCGATGTTAAATAGCTTTTAACTAGGCAATATGGTCCTGCATATTAGAGGCTCAGCGCGCTCAGAGTCTGCTCCGGTTTCCGCACGATTGCCGCTGTGGTGCTAGCAATTCCTATCCGACCACGGCGAAGTCAACTTTAATCTGACAAAGCTTCTGAGCGGACACGGTTGCTTTCGGAGTTACCTTCACAGATTCCGACATGCAGCAAGCCCAACGTGCCCATGGTGCAACAACGGTGAGGAAGAGGCAGCTAAGCATATTCTGATCAGTTGCGTCTGTGTGTGTATGCATGTGCTCTTTTGATTTGATGAAAATTTTATGAAATTTTTTTGAAAATGTTTCTTCTAGAGCTATATGATATAGTGGTCCGATCCTGACAATTTTCATACTTAATCTGCTCTAGATAATAAAAAGCACACAATAGCTTTTAAGATGGCTGAGTAAAACGCATACGCACGGACGGACAGACGGTCAGACGGGCATGGCTATATCGACTCAGCTTCTTATGCTGATCAAGTGAAGTAGGCGAAGGCAAGGTTTGACTTGAAGTGATTTATTGGGGCCGCAAGCCCGGTATTTATAGGGGAGCATTTACATTGGTCTTATGGCTAGTGTTCTAAACGGTACTTAAAGCTAGACATTATGCTTAAGTTCTAATTACTTATAATCTATCCCTAAAAGTATGTGGCCTAATCCTATCCCTAAAAGTATACTACACCTCCTTTTTTTCAAAAAAGAAAAATATTTATATTTTTCTTATATCCTTTTTATATTATTTTTATTCTATATAAATGTACTGTTTGCTTTTTGTTTTTATCATCAGTTATTACTATATTATTGTTAGGACCAATGCTCTGTATTTTATATTTGCCTGTGTATTTGTTGTCTAATTTATGTCCTGTATCATTTTTTAAAAGTATTTCTCGTCCTTCAGTTAGCGATACTTTTTTTGTGTTTTTATCATATGTTTCTTTTTGTAATGCTTTAAATTTTTCGATAAGCAGTTTCGCTCTATTTTGTGCTATTTGTATTTCTTTATTGAAGTCATCAAAAGGTGCATAACCATGTACGGTGGATGGAGTGGTGTTAAAGCAATATGTGAAGTATGCTAGATATTCATCCCAATCGTCTTTTTTAATGGATATATATATCCTGATGTACTCATTGAAAGTTCTATGGCTTCTTTATACTGTTCCAAGAGTTTAATGATGGTGCGCCGTGGAGTTAATTTTAGTTACGTTAAAATTTTTGCAAAGTTCTATTAGTATTGAATTCATATATTCTGTTCCCATGTCTTTTAGAATTGTTTTCACTGAGCCGTAAATTAAAATGAATTTTTCAAATATTGCCTTTGCAACCGCTTTTGCACTTTTGTTTGGTATTGGTATTGATATGAGATATTTGGACAGATCGCAGATAATAGTAACTGCGTATTCATTACCATTCATTGTTTTTGGTAATGGTCCAATTGTATCTATTATTATTGTGTCAAAAGTGGTTGCAGAGGTTGAGACATATTTTTTCAAAAGAAATCTCTTTTTATTTTTCCTAGTGTTCTGTTTACCCCGCAGTGACCTCCCTCTATTGGGTCATTATGATATTTATTTAATGTATTTGTTATTTCTTTTTTATTTGTTATTACTTTTACTTTAGGTAGAACTGCTATTTCTAAATGTTTTAATGTGTCTTTTCCTTTTTGTTTTAGTTCATTAAGTGTAAATGACCTAAATAGTTTTTCTGACATGTCTATCTTTAGTTTATAGATTCTTTGAGCACCGGCTTTTATTTGAAGCCTTGGAAGAATCGATCTAGATCTATTCTTCCACTAATGATCAAATCGCCTATGTTGAAGGAGAGTAATTTTTTTTTTATTTTTGGTAATAAAACATTTGCATTTTTTGAATTTAATTTGCGCGTATTTTTTGGCTTCGTTAGGATTTATTATTTCATATATTCTTGGTGTTTCTATTCTATTATTGTTAATTTTGTTTTCCTTATGTGTTAATTTTTTTGTTTCTGATTTTGTTGCTACTTTAAGTATTTTATTAGTTTCTATGTTTTTTATATTTTCAAATTCAATTCTGGATAGAGCATCCGCTGCGAAATTTTCTTGACCCCTGATGTATTCTATAGTAAAATCGAACTCTTCTACATCTAGCCTTATTCTAGTAAGCTTTGACGATGGGGATTTTAGAGAATGATGGTCAGTTCTAATTAGGAATTTTATTCCGTATATGTATGGTTTGAAATATTGAATTGCCCAATGTATTGCTGTTAATTCTTGCTCGATTGTTGACTTATTGCTTTCACCTTTTGTAAATGCCTTAGATGCGTATGATATGGGTAATTGGAGTCCATCAAATTCTTGGCTGAGGACGGCTCCACATGCGACATTTCTTGCATCAGTTGTGATACAGAATTTTTTATTAAAATCTGGATATTGGAGTATTTGTGGGCTTAATAATTTGTTTTTTAAGTATTCAAAAGCTGCTTGACAGTTTGCATCCCAGTTAAATTCCACATTTTTCCTAGATAATCTATTGATAAATTGTGCATGGTATGCAAAGATTTTAATGAATGCTACAAATCTTTTGGCTTCGTCGCCATTCTTGGGAGTCGGGTAATCTTGAATCGTTTTGAGCTTGCTTTCGTCTGGTAAAATTCCTTTATTTGTGCATTTGTGTCCTAGAAAAGTAACTTCATGTCTGAAGAAAGAGCATTAGTCAGGGTGCAATTTTAAGTTATATTTTTGGCAGGTTTCAAAAACATTCCTTAAGTTTCTAATCATGTGTGGATGTGATTAGATCATCCATATAAAGAAATGTTTGGGATGGTGATAGAACCGTGAATGCAAGGGACATCATTCTTTGAAACAAGTTAGGTGCAATTTTTAATCCGTATGGTAATCGCTTGAATCTGAATGAGCCCTTATCTGTGGAAAATGATGTTATGTCCCGAGAGTTTTCTTCTAATTCTACTTGATGAAATCCTGACATTAAGTCTAAACAAGAGAAGTATTTAGCGCGTCCTAGCTGGTCGAGGATATCCTCCATTCTGGGTAGTGGGAATGTATCCGCTACTAGTTGTTTGTTAATTTTTCTATAATCAACTACCATTCTCCACCGTTTTTCCTTGCTGCCAGGTAGCGACTTTTTAGGAACCAATAAAATCGGACTATTGAACTCAGACATTGATGGTTCAATAATATCATCATTGATCAATTTGTCTGCTTGTTTATTGATTTCGTTTTTTTGACTGTGTGATATCCTGTAGTTTTTGGTGTAGACTGGTGTTGTGTCTTTGAGTCTTAATTTTTGTTTATAGAAATTGTTGGAGTATATTTGTTCAGATTCTATTGCGAATATATACAGCGAAATTGTTGGAGGATATTTGTTCAGATTCTATTGCGAATACATCATCAAATTCTGAGCATAATTTATGTAGAGGGAAATCGCGAAAATGGGGTGCTAGTTCGTTCATTATTGTGCATTTATGTTTTGAATCATGTTGTTTGTCTATTTTTAAGATTTCATAATCGGACAGTTTTTCATTTAATAGGTTTATATTTGTAATTTGCACGTCTGTGTTGTTAGTATTAAATATGCTGACATATGGGTTAGTCTTAGAAGCAATAGTGTTTGCGACGAATACCCCCGGGTGTAATTCTTGATTACGCATTGCAATGCGTACAATTTTTTCTGTTCTAGGTGGGATTTGGAATACATGTGTGTTTTAACTGATCCCTGTATTGATTATAATTTTATATCTTGATTTATATGGATCTATTATCAATTTGTTGGTCTAATAATTGAGTGTGCAATTGAATTTTTTTATAAAGTCAAGCCCCAGGATTCCGTCACATGGGATGGGGAAATCATTTTCTATTACTTGGAAGGTGTGTACCGTTGAGAGAATGCTGATCTTAAGTTTGGTTTCACCTATTGTAAATAGGACGTCTTTGCCTATTCCACTAAGTTTTGTCCGTCTTTGTATGTCAACTGTATTGTCTTTTCTTAATATGTTTTGTTTTATTAGTGATACATCAGCTCCTGTGTCTAATAGTAATTTTATTGTACCTACATCGTCAAAGTTTAAAGTTATGTAGCTATTAAGGTTGCAATTTAAACTATATATTTTATTTGTTCGATTTTTTACATCAGAGGACTTTCGGAGTTTTCCGAATTTTCTTCTACGTTTGTAAATCTGACATTATTATTTTGTTGTGTTTTAAGAGGATAATTAGTTTTTGTATTTCTATTATTATAATTTCTTCGATTATAATTATTATTATAGTTATTGTAATTCCTAGTATTGTTATAGTTAGTATTATCATTTGGGTTTCTATTTTGGTAATTATTATCATAATTTTTATTATTATTGTACGAGTTCTTATTTGTGTAATTGTTTCTTTTAGTATAAAACACGCTGTGATCCTGTTCCATATTTGTAGATGTATTTACAAATTTAACTACATCATTCATTTCAGTAAAATTGCCTGCTTCTATTATTGTTCTGACCTTTTCGTTATCGCAGTTCTTTATGATTGATTTCACTGCTGTTTGAGTTGCATATTTCTTGGCTGTTATATTTTTCTTATATCCTTTTTATATTATTTTTATTCTATCTAAATGTACTGTTTGCTTTTTGTTTTTATCATCAGTTATTACTATATTATTGTTAGGACCTATGCTCTGTATTTTATATTTGCCTGTGTAATTGTTGTCTAATTTATGTCCTGTATCATTTTTTAAAAGTATTTCTCGTCCTTCAGTTAGCGATACTTTTTTTGTGTTTTTATCATATGTTTCTTTTTGTAATGCTATAAATTTTTCGATAAGCAGTTTCGCTCTATTTTGTGCTATTTGTAGTTTCAATTTTATTTCTTTATTGAGGTCATCAATGTTGTAAATGGGTTCTACAGTTTCGGATGAGAATGGGACAGTTTTAGGATGTTTTGCATAGACTAGTTCAAAAGGTGCATAACCATGTACGGTGGATGGAGTGGTGTTAAAGCAATATGTGAAGTATGCTAGATATTCATTCCAATCGTCTTTTTTAATGGAAATATATAACCTGATGTACTCATTGAAAGTTCTAAGGCTTCTTTATACTGTTCCAAGAGTTTGATGTTGGTGCGCCGTGGAGTTAATTTTAGTTACGTTAAAATTTTTGCAAAGTTCTATTAGTATTGAATTCATATATTCTGTTCCCATGTCTGTTAGAATTGTTTTCACTGAGCCGTAAATTAAAATGAATTTTTCAAATATTGCCTTTGCAACCGCTTTTGCACTTTTGTTTGGTATTGGTATTGATATGAGATATTTGGACAGATCGCAGATAATAGTAACTGCGTATTCATTACCATTCATTGTTTTTGGTAATGGTCCAATTGTATCTATTATTATTGTGTCAAAAGTGGTTGCAGAGGTTGAGACATATTTTTTCAAAAGAAATCTCTTTTTATTTTTCCTAGTGTTCTGTTTACCCCGCAGTGACCTCCCTCTATTGGGTCATTATGATATTTATTTAATGTATTTGTTATTTCTTTTTTATTTGTTATTACTTTTACTTTAGGTAGAACTGCTATTTCTAAATGTTTTAATGTGTCTTTTCCTTTTTGTTTTAGTTTATTAAGTGTAAATGACCTAAATAGTTTTTCTGACATGTCTATCTTCAGTTTATAGATTCTTTGAGCACCGGCTTTTATTTGAAGCCTTGGAAGGAATCGATCTAGATCTATTCTTCCACTAATGATCAAATCGCCTATGTTGAAGGAGAGTAATTTTTCTTTATTTTTGGTAATAAAACATTTGCATTTTTTGAATTTAATTTGCGCGTATTTTTTGGCTTCGTTAGGATTTATTATTTCATATATTCTTGGTGTTTCTATTCTATTATTGTTAATTTTGTTTTCCTTATGTGTTAATTTTTTTGTTTCTGATCTTGTTGCTACTTTAAGTATTTTATTAGTTTATATGTTTTTTATATTTTCAAATTCAATTCTGGAGAGAGCATACGCTGCGAAATTTTCTTGTCCCCTAATGTATTCTATAGTAAAATCGAACTCTTCTAAATCTAGCCTAGTGTTCTGTTTACCCCGCAGTGACCTCCCTCTATTGGGTCATTATGATATTTATTTAATGTATTTGTTATTTCTTTTTTATTTGTTATTACTTTTACTTTAGGTAGAACTGCTATTTCTAAATGTTTTAATGTGTCTTTTCCTTTTTGTTTTAGTTTATTAAGTGTAAATGACCTAAATAGTTTTTCTGACATGTCTATCTTCAGTTTATAGATTCTTTGAGCACCGGCTTTTATTTGAAGCCTTGGAAGGAATCGATCTAGATCTATTCTTCCACTAATGATCAAATCGCCTATGTTGAAGGAGAGTAATTTTTCTTTATTTTTGGTAATAAAACATTTGCATTTTTTGAATTTAATTTGCGCGTATTTTTTGGCTTCGTTAGGATTTATTATTTCATATATTCTTGGTGTTTCTATTCTATTATTGTTAATTTTGTTTTCCTTATGTGTTAATTTTTTTGTTTCTGATCTTGTTGCTACTTTAAGTATTTTATTAGTTTATATGTTTTTTATATTTTCAAATTCAATTCTGGAGAGAGCATACGCTGCGAAATTTTCTTGTCCCCTAATGTATTCTATAGTAAAATCGAACTCTTCTAAATCTAGCCTTATTCTAGTAAGCTTTGACGATGGGGTTTTTAGAGAAAATAGGTATGTTAATGGCTGATGGTCAGTTCTAATTAGGAATTTTATTTCGTATATGTATGGTTTGAAATATTGAATTGCCCAATGTATTGCTGTTAATTCTTGCTCGATTGTTGACTTATTGCTTTCACCTTTTGTAAATGCCTTAGATGAGTATGATATGGGTAATTGGAGTCCATCAAATTCTTGGCTGAGGACGGCTCCACATGCGACCTTTCTTGCATCAGTTGTGATACAGAATTTTTTATTAAAATCCGGATATTGGAGTATTTGTGGGCTTAATAATTTGTTTTTTAAGTATTCAAAAGCTGCTTGACAGTTTGCATCCCAGTTAAATTCCACATTTTTCCTAGATAATCTATTGATAAATTGTGCATGGTATGCAAAGTTTTTAATGAATTTACGGTAGTAATTACAGAATGCTACAAATCTTTTGGCTTCGTCGGCATTCTTGGGAGTCGGGTAATCTTGAATCGTTTTGAGCTTGCTTTCGTCTGGTAAAATTCCTTTATTTGTGCATTTGTGTCCTAGAAAAGTAACTTCATGTCTGAAGAAAGAGCATTAGTCAGGGTGCAATTTTAAGTTATATTTTTGGCAGGTTTCAAAAACATTCCTTAAGTTTCTAATCATGTGTGGATGTGATTAGATCATCCATATAAAGAAATGTTTGGGATGGTGATAGAACCGTGAATGCAAGGGACATCATTCTTTGAAACAAGTTAGGTGCAATTTTTAATCCGTATGGTAATCGCTTGAATCTGAATGAGCCCTTATCTGTGGAAAATGATGTTATGTCCCGAGAGTTTTCTTCTAATTCTACTTGATGAAATCCTGACATTAAGTCTAAACAAGAGAAGTATTTAGCGCGTCCTAGCTGGTCGAGGATATGGTCCATTCTGGGTAGTGGGAATGTATCCGCTACTAGTTGTTTGTTAATTTTTCTATAATCAACTACCAATCTACACCGTTTTTCCTTGCTGCCAGGTAGCGACTTTTTAGGAACCAATAAAATCGGACTATTGAACTCAGACATTGATGGTTCAATAATATCATCATTGATCAATTTGTCCACTTGTTTATTGATTTCGTTTTTTTGACTGTGTGATATCCTGTAGTTTTTGGTGTAGACTGGTGTTGTGTCTTTGAGTCTTAATTTTTGTTTATAGAAATTGTTGGAGGATATTTGTTCAGATTCTATTGCGAATACATACAGCAAAATTGTTGGAGGATATTTGTTCAGATTCTATTGCGAATACATCATCAAATTCGGAGCATAATTTATGTAGAGGGAAATCGGGAAAATGGGGTGCTAGTTCGTACATTATTGTGGATTTATGTTTTGAATCATGTTGTTTGTCTATTTTTAAGATTTCATAATCGGACAGTTTTTCATTTAATAGGTTTATATTTGTAATTTGCACGTCTGTGTTGTTAGTATTAAATATGCGGACATATGGGTTAGTCTTAGAAGCAATAGTGTTTGCGACGAATACCCCCGGGTGTAATTCTTGATTAGGGATAAAGATGTTATTATTGTTTGAGAATATTGCAATGCGTACAATTTTTTCTGTTCTAGGTGGGATTTGGAATGTTTGACTGATCCCTGTTTTGACTGATCCCTGTATTGATTATAATTTTATATCTTGATTTATATAAATCTATTATCAATTTGTTGGTCTAATAATTGAGTGTGCAATTGAATTTTTTTATAAAGTCAAGCCCCAGGATTCCGTCACATGGGATGGGAAAATCATTTTCTATTACTTGGAAGGTGTGTACCGTTGAGAGGTTGCTGATCTTTAGTTTGGTTTCACCTATTGTAAATAGGACGTCTTTGCCTATTCCACTAAGTTTTGTATGTCAACTGTATTGTCTTTTCTTAATATGTTTTGTTTTATTAGTGATACATCAGCTCCTGTGTCTAATAGTAATTTTATTGTACCTACATCGTCAAAGTTTAAAGTTATGTAGCTATTAAGGTTGCAATTTAAACTATATATTTTATTTGTTCGATTTTTTACATCAGAGGACTTTCGGAGTTTTCCGAATTTTCTTCTACGTTTGTAAATCTGACATTATTATTTTGTTGTGTTTTAAGAGGATAATTAGTTTTTGTATTTCTATTATTATAATTTCTTCGATTATAATTATTATTATAGTTATTGTAATTCCTAGTATTGTTATAGTTAGTATTATCATTTGGGTTTCTATTTTGGTAATTATTATTATAATTTTTATTATTATTGTACGAGTTTTTATTTGTGTAATTGTTTCTTTTAGTATGAAACGCGCTGTGATCCTGTTCCATATTTGTAGATGTATTTACAAATTTAGCTACATCATTCATTTCAGTAAAATTGCCTGCTTCTATTATTGTTCTGACCTTTTCGTTATCGCAGTTCTTTATGATTGATTTCACTGCTGTTTGAGTTGCATATTTCTTGGCTGTTTCAGGGTTTACGTTGTCTGTTATGAATGCGCGTTTCAATGATTTAGTGAGATTTTCTATTTCTGACATAAATAAACTTGCGTTCTTGCCATTTTGTTTTAAATTCATTAATCTTGCCTCTGCTACCTGAACTGTTTCACCCATAATTTCTTTCTTTAATGTTTGGATTATACCATTTATAGTGTTTTCATTTGTTACTAGTAGTCTAACGTCCCCTTTTAGTTTTGTTTTTATGACTTTAATAGCTGTTTCTTCATGTTCTGCTTTTATTTCATTGATTAATTCCAGTGAGTCTATGAAACTTTGAATTGTTTCTACTCCACCATCATACTCCTGAATCAGCTTAGAAGCTGTATTAAGAAATTCAATCTTTGTTTGCACCATCTTTGGTTTTGTATTATCTTGAATGTCTTCTGGGTTATCTTTTACACCTGATATATCTTGAATGTCTTCTGGGTTATCTGCTGGTTATACAGCTGGTTCTTCTGTGTGTTTTGCTACTAGAGGTTCAAAAGTTGCTTCTAGATTCGAATCTACCGGTATTGTGAATTTTATATTATGTTTTGTTGCTATAGTTATTAATTGTTTATTTAAACTGTATATTAGCTCATTGAAGATTTTACTACTTGATTCATTGCATATGTCTGTACTGCTACTCTTTATTCTATTGTAACTCTCGAAGATAGTTTCAAGGTGCTTATTAATGGTTTGAGGGTGTATATAAATTGTCTTATTTAGGCACTTGTATGCTTTCTGAAAGTTTTTTTTTTCAATATGTCTATGTTCTGATCCATTGAAATTTTGTTACTTTTGGTTTTATCTTTATGGTATATTTAATTCCCTTAAAATAATTTTGTTCTCTTAGTATTTCATCTTTTTTTTTTCTATATATTGTAATATATAAAAAAATTTTGATTCTTTTTTTTTTTCTTTGTTATTTTTTTTCAATTTGTTTAAAATTCTATTTTCTAATATTTAATTGTTTCCAAAAAAAAATGTTGTAATTTTTTTTATAGGGTATTTAGACTTCGTTATTGGGCAATTTTAATCTTGTGGAGCTTGCTGCGATCAGAAAGCTTTATGTGTGCTTGCAAGCTTTGTGAAATTTACTTGAGCTTTTTTAAACTTTTTTTCAGAAGCTCGCTTTGATCGCGGCAAGCTTTACAAGTGTGCTTATGTTGTTTGTGCAATTTTGAGTGCACATGTTTGACATGTGTATATATGTATGTTTTCTTTTTTTTTTCGAGGGTATTTTGGCAGTGATAGACTTATTCAAAAAATTTTGTGGACAATATATTAAATTTTTTTTCTCTCTTTTTGTTAATAATATTTATACATTCAAATTATTTTATAATGGCAGCGCAAAGATCGCCTCTCTCACAAAGGTAGCTACATACATATGTTAGCACACTTTTTTTTATTTTCTTGTTATTTTGTTAATTTTTTATTTTTGTTTCTGCATCTGCTGCTGTTGGTTCTGCTGCTTTGCCTCTTTTTGTTGTTGCTGTTGTTCTTCAAGTTGGCATATTCTAATCCAAATTTGGCATGCCTTCGCCCATGGTGGTGGTGGGTCGCTGTTTACTTGGGCCAGCAGGGCCGCTCGGGCCTCCTAAGTCTGCCGATTTATTTGGGGAATGGTCCTGGTCATCGGTATTTGAGCCTGATTCCTTTTTTTTTCACTTTGCCTTTCTTTGTATGGCAAGGATTTTTCTTTTCTTCTTATTGCCTTTTTATTTAATGCCAATTGTAGGCAGGATCGCCATGAAGTAGGCGATGGCAAGGTTTAACTTGAAGTGATTTATTGGGGCCGCAAGCCCGGTATTTATAGGGGAGCATTTACATTGGTCTTATGGCTAGTGTCCTTAACGGTACTTAAAGCTAGACATTATGCTTAAATCCTAATTACTTATAATCTATCCCTAAAAGTATGTGGCCTAATCCTATCCCTAAAAGGGGAAACGGAAACGTCTACTTCTGTGCGTTACAAACATCTGAATAATTTATAATACCCTCTGCAAGGGTATAAAAATTAACAATAGGGAAATTGAAAAGAGTGAGAATGTAACCGTGAGAGGCGAGCTACCGGTGTTGCCAAAGATTCAGGTTCCCACATTTTCTGAAAAGGCTAGAGAATGGGACCTGTTTGTGGAATTATTTACGGAATTAATTTAAAAAATCAAAGAAGCTAACATCGGCTATGCCGAAGTTTATATACCCTTGCAGTCCTTGGTAATAATAATTTTACATGTTCAAAATTTTTCTGCAACTCAATTCATCAATATACAAACAAAACAATTTTAGAGCAGAGCCGATTATTATATTGACTGTAACTTGTGTTATATTTATCCGATCACATTCAAATTTTGGGATCTGGGGTCTTATATGCAATATTATCACATATGTAAATTTCATAGCATACTCGATTTTTATGAAAATGTTTCTTCTAGTTCTTCTAGAGCTATATGATATATTGGTCCGATCCTAATGGTTTTCATACTTTATTTTTGCCCGGTAATAAAAACCCCCCGAAAAAAAATTCCCGATAGCTTTTAAGACGGCTGAGTAAAACGCGTACGCACAGACGGACGCACAGACGGTTAGACGGACAGACGGACATGGCTATATCAACTCAGCTTCTCATGCTTATCAAGAATATATATACTTTATGGAGTAGGAAACGTCTCCTTCTGTGCGTTACAAACATCTGATCAATTTTATAATACCCTCTGCAAGGGTATAAAACGAGAAGCTTTAAGTCTAACTATTTAAAATCGGCTTCAAAAGGCGAAGCAAGGAGGATGGTAGCTCATCTATTGTCAGGTTCAGCTGAAATTTATAATGCCGCTTGGGAACTGTTAACTAGGCGGTATGAAAATAATCGGAGGGTATTTTCCGAACAAATAAGTATGATCGTGATTTACCAATGATCAACAATAAATCCGCAAAAAGTATGAAGGAAGTGATTGACATAGCTAATGAGTCAGTGCACTTAATTAAAATTAAAACGAACTTGTCCGATGAAGTTAAAGTGATATTGACAAAGGGACTCTACAAATATATGAGAGTCAAATTAGAAAAACAACCAGCAATGTCGACATTATACAAAGGGCGCAGTCGAAGATTTTAAGATCAATCACGGGGGCTCCGTGTTACATACGGAACGACAACATTCAAAATGATCTAAATCTGAAATAGGTAGTCAACAACTGAAGTATTTTGAAAACTGGATGCACACCTAATGTTCTTGCCAATTCCCTAACGCGAACTAATAATAGAACTCGTGTTAAAAGAAATGACAGACCAACCCAAAAATAGGTGATTAGGGCCGCTTGCAATATCCCCAGGATTTATCTTAAGTACTAGATTAAGAAAAATATCTCAAACTTGTTGTTAGGCTCTAATTTAAGAGTAGACTCAAGAAATATATATTAAACGTTAAAAAAACAAAACAAAAATAATATAACTGCCGCCGTGTACAGACGTGTTTTTTAATGCACTCCGCAAAAATTGAGTGTAAAAAAGACCGCGTTTGCGAAAATTTGTGTAGGGCTCTCAGTCGCCCCAGAGACGCCTATTTACAATCGTATTGCTATTAGATTGCTCTAATAGCAATAAATACTAAGTTGCAACAACAAAGTGCGTAATTTTTACAAAAGCCATGTCCACCAATTCGGGCCCAAGCTCTCTCGATCAGAAACAGCTACAAGAACTAATTGTACAACAACAACTACTGCAACGTCTGCCGAAGTATTGACCTGCCTCAGGCCGTCAAGCCGCCGGCGCTGTAGACAAAGTCAAATCGGCTAGACCACCCCCTTTATACATCCGAGAAGGCAACTGCAGCGCCCTTGCCTAGGGGCAAATAACTTTTTTGTAACCCCTCTCAATAGGGGTAACATTAAAGAAATTAAATGTCAAACCCAAACTGGGAAAATTTCCGCATCATCGAAAAGTACCTCCGTAATGCTAACATCAACTTCTATACCTACCAACTAAAAAGCAGTAAAGGGCTCCAGGTTGTGTTGAAGGGGATTGAGCCATCGGTCCCTACTCAAGAAATAGCAGACGCGTTGGTCGAAAAAGGGTTTGCGGTCAAATCCGTTGTCAACATCATCAACAGGAACAAAGTCGCACAGCCGCTCTTTAAAATCGAGCTCCAACCAGATGCAAAGCGGTCGAAGCCAAATGAAGTGCACCCAATCTACAACCTACATCTCCTATTGCACAGAAGAATCACCGTAGAGGAGCCCCATAAGAGACACCAACCACCGCAGTGTAAAAACTGCCAGGAATACAACCACACCTCTAACAACTGCAATCTCAGGTCAGGGTGTGTTGGCTGTGGCGAACATCATAAAGATGGCATTTGCACCAAGGACAGAAACAATGTTGCACTAAGATTATGCAGTAACTGTGGAGGGAACCACACGGCCAACTACAGAGGATGTCCTGTCTTCAAGGATCTTAAATCTCACCTAAACGGGCGCAAACCCCCAGCTGGACCAAAAATCACCGTCAACGCCTCTAAGGCGTTCGCGTTCTTCGACAAGGCTGTTAGATCATCTAACATGCCTGCTACATACAGTCCTAGTTTATCCTTCGCTAGTGTGCTCCGAACTGGACAGACGGAGCCCACAAAAGAGACCCCGTCACTCCACCATCTACAGAATCCGCAACCTAGCGCACCAGAGCTTGGCCAGCAAACTCCAAGTGGCTTAGAAGCCCTATTGATCTCACTCAACCAAAACATGACCACTTTTATGACGTTCATGCAAAACTGTATGCAAGAACTGATGCGGAATCAAAACCTGCTTATCCAGAAGCTTATCGAGAATAAATAATGGCTTCCCTACGTCTATGTCTTTGGAATGCTAACGGCATCTCCAAGCACAAAAATGAACTGCAACTATTCCTAGACTCAAGTGAAATCGACGTTTTGCTGGTTTCGGAAACACATTTAACATCAAAAAATAATTTTCAAATACCAAAATATACCTTCTATGCAACAAACCATCCAGACGGAAAAGCTCATGGCGGGGCTGGTATCCTAATCAAAAACCGTATAAAACACTCGTTCCTCAACAGATTTGAAACACAGCACCTACAAGCAACTGCTATAACCGTCGAAACCAGCTGCGGCAACACTACATTGGTTGCCCTGTACTGCCCACCACGCTTCTCAATCTCTGAAAAGGAATTTACCGATTTCTTTAACACACTCGGAGATCGCTTCATTGCAGCAGGGGACTATAACGCCAAACATACGCACTGGGCATCTCGTCTGAAAAATCCTAAAGGCAAGCAGTTGTACAACACAATAGTCAACCCTCTCAATAAGATGGATTGCGTCTCACCGGGTAGGCCTACTTATTGGCCCACAGATCCACAGAAAGTGCCTGACTTGATTGATTTCGCAGTAACCAAGAGGATTCCACGTAATCGGATCACTGCGGATACACTGCTAGATCTAACTTCCGATCACTCTCCAGTACTATTCACACTATTAACAAGACCTCAAGTACTTGATCGCCCATATAGGCTTACAAACAACAAAACAAACTGGCTTAAATTTAAAATGTACATGAGTGCCCACATTGACTGTTCGCCGAAACTGAATGCTGCAGAGGACATTGATATGTGCGTCTCTGCACTTGAGTCTATGATGGCAGCTGCAGCAAAAGTATCTACTCCACCTGCCTCTTCTTACACTAAACCTGTTGACAGGCCTACGAACCGGCGGATAGAACAATTAGTAACGGAAAAACGACGTCTAAGAAGAGAATGGCAGATTACTCGCTCACCAGCAGCAAAACTTCGTCTAAGGCATGCTAGTCGCAACCTCTCCAAGGCGTTAAGACAAGAGGAAAGCTGGGCTCAAAGAAAATACATAGAAAAGCTCAGCCCAACCAGCACCAAACATCCTCTGTGGAAAGCCCACCCAACTTTAAGCGCTCCTACAGAGACAATTTCACCGATAAGGAGTCAAACCGGTGGATGGGCCCGCAGTGACGAAGAGAGGGCATCCGTATTTGCCACACATCTTAAAATGGTTTTCCAGCCAAATCCAACATCAAACTCATCTGTACTTCCCCCTTCGAGCACACTAACGGATAGTGAGTACTCGGAACTCCAATCGGACGAGATCACTGCAGTTATTAAAAACCACATAAAGCCAAAAAAAGCCCCTGGCAATGACCTAATCACACCGAAAATGATCCTGCAACTCCCTATCATTGCCATACAATACATCTGCAAACTGTTCAACGCTATAATAAGAATTGGCTACTTCCCAAGAACATGGAAAAGGTCCACTATCATCATGATTCCTAAAGTGGGAAAGGACAAAACCCAGCCATCATCCTATAGGCCAATTAGTTTGCTGCCATGTCTTTCGAAGCTTTTTGAAAAGGTCCTGCAGATCCGACTAAACTCATTTCTGGCATCGGAGAACACAATCCCTTCACAGAGTTCGGCTTCCGCGAAAAACATGGTACAATTGAACAAGTCAATCGCATAACATCCGAAATACGAACAGCATTCGAACTAAAAGAATACTGTGCGGCTGTCTTTCTCGACGTTGCCCAGGCTTTCGATAGAGTTTGGCTGGAGGGTCTGATGTTCAAAATCCGGCAAAAACGACCACAGTACACCCACAAACTCATGGAATCTTACCTTTACAATAGGCAATTCGCTGTAAGATGTAATGGCTCCGTCTCTGCTGATTTTGAAATCAAAGCTGGTGTACCGCAAGGCAGTGTACTCGGCCCATTGCTCTACCTACTGTACACTGCAGACTTACCAACGAGTTTAGGACTTACAACGTCCACTTTTGCCGATGACACGGCAATCCTCAGCAGATCCAAATGCCCAATACAAGCCTCTGCAAAATTAGAGGAACACCTCAAGGTGGTAGAGGAATGGCTAGCAACCTGGCGTATCCGGGTCAACGAGCAGAAATGCAAACATGTTACATTTACGCTTAACAGAAGAAACTGTCCAGCTCTAATGCTAAACAACGTACCAGTTCCTCAAGCCGAGGATGTCACTTACCTTGGCATCCACCTAGACAGAAGACTAACTTGGCGCAAGCACATCGAAGCAAAAAAAGTCACAGCTTAAACTGAAAGCAAGTAGCCTACATTGGATCATCAATGCTCGGTCCCCTCTACGTCTGGAATATAAAGTCCTCCTATACAACTCCGTACTGAAACCCATCTGGACTTACGGAGCCGTACTATGGGGGAAGGCAAGTACCAGCAATGTCGATATTATACAAAGAGCGCAGTCGAAAATTTTAAGATCAATCACGGGGGCCCCGTGGTACATACGGAACGACAACATTCAAAATGATTTAAATATACCTAGCGTAAAATCTGAAATAGGTAGTCAACAACTGAAGTATTTTGAAAACTGGATGCACACCTAATGTTCTTGCCAATTCCCTAACGCGAACTAATAATAGAACTCGTCTTAAAAGAAATGACAGACCAACCCAATAACAAGTGATTCGGGCCGCCTGCAATATCCCCAGGATTTATCTTAAGTACTAGATTAAGAAAAATATATCAAACTTGTTGTTAGGCTCTAATTTAAGAGTAGATTCAACAAATATATATTAAACGTTAAAAAAAAAAAAAAAAAAACAAAAACAAACATTTTGTATTCAAGGAATGAAGATCGTGTTTTTAGTTGTGGTGATAAATTCCCCTTCAGACCTTTTGTAAGCGTACAGGAACTGATTTGAACAATTTTTGAAGCGTTTCCAAGGACATATCCTGCCAAAGTCTTTGAACTTCAGCAATCGTCTGCTCAAGCGTTCTGGATAAATCGGAGCTGCGTTTTATTTCAATGTAAGCCCATACATTCTTTATTATGTTTAAACTTTAAATCAGAGCTTTGAGGTGGCCGATCTAATGTATTGACCTCGACATCGCTTTAAAACTTACTTATCATAAACGCCTTGTGGCATGGAGAGTGGACCTGTATGTTGTATGTATGGCCGTATGATGTCTTCAAAGCTTCACAGCTGTGCGAATATTGAAAGAAAATCTACACGAATTATATTTTTTCTTTTAGGATATATTAGTAATCGATTGCAAAACTGATTTTGGTGCCAAGATTTACTTTAAATTTTAATTAATCTCAGCAAAAATAGCCGTTTCGCCCCTATGCACTATTGCAACGATGCAAGCAACAACAACACAATGACGAAAAGGAAACGAAAGATTTAAAACGTACACATTGTAAACGAATTAAACAGGACATATCCTGTTAAATAGTAAGCATTTACCCGGTTGCGTGCGTGGGGGAGAAAGGGGCGACAAAAGCGTTGTGCTGGGTTGTGTTGTGCTTGGCAACAAAAAAAGAAATTCGGATTTTTTGTTACCAAACACCAACGTTTAATTTTTATGGTAGTAGCTTAATCAAAAAATTGGAATCTAACGTTTCGAAAATTAGATTCTTAACTTCTTTTACTTTCAATTGCACTCCGACGCGACGCTTTCAAATAATTATATTGGCAATAAATTTATTACCAAATTTAACCAACAAGTGTGAACATTATTCTTTGATGTATGTATCAATGTATATAAATGTACTATGTACAGTGGCGGCCACGAATTTGATTTTCTAGGTTACTAAATAACCTACTGGAATATTTTGTTCTGTTATTTGTTGGTTATTGCATTGATAATAAGCCGTAAAAATTGTCTTCATAGTTTAAGCCGTTTTTTCACAGTTGCATTTGAACAAAGAAAAGTCAATTTTCTTGTGGGTATAAGTTTTCTTCATATATGCATGTATGTATAACACAACACAAAAAAAATGAAGTAAGTCGTCTCGTCGACTTTGGTTTACCACGCATCAGGTGATACAAAAATATTTTAAATTTCGAAGGCCAAATATACGTTTATTAAATTATTTCACATGTTATATCATGGACCGCTTAGTAAAACTTTTTTATACATATTTTTAGCGTGTTTCTAGTACGATTTTGATGAAATTTGGTAGATCGGTAGAAATGAATAACACTAACCAGTGTGGCGAATTCGTTCGTAAAAAAATTGCGGGAAGCACTCGATATTTTTTTTCAACTATGGAGGCGGGCGTGGCAAAAATGTTAAAAAATCATAATCTGCGCGAATACTAAGCGAATCTAAATAGCAAATTTGAGGACCTTAGCTTTGTTAGTTATTGAAACAATAAGTTTTATTAAATTTACGAGGGCGCAAGTGGACTTGGCAAAATTTTTAAACAAACAAACAAATAAATAAACAAATACACATCAAATCCAGTGTCTCTAGCTAGTATAGTAGACGTAGTCGTACAACGCTCAGTACGAACAAGTGGCCCATATGACACCAGGCCCGGGCCTGGTACGAATGACCCTAAGTAAAGTTAATGTTACAACCTATAGGTTACATATGAAAAGAAAACAGGATAGGTTAAAATAAATATGATTACAACTAATTACGAGCGAGGAAGGACAAAATCGCAGTTTTTATACCCGGAAGCGATGTTTCGGAACCGATAACGTGCCAAAGTCTGTTGTAGTCACTACATAGTATACGAAAAGGTTCATGCAGAGAAAAGTTAGGGAAGTATAAGCGGTGTGAAATTGCGGGTCCCTCTAGATAGAACAGAAATGTTAATTTAGCTCAACAGCTCGGAAAAGTCAATCTCACCATTCAAAAGTTTGTAAAGAAAAGTTACACCAAGCATAGTTCTACGATTAGTTAAAGAAGGAAGGTTAATTAACTGAAGTCGACTAGAATAAGATGGAAGTTGTACAGTTGGATCCCAGTGCAAGTCACGAAAGGCAAAGAGTAAAAACAGTTTTTGTACAGATTCTAATTTGTTTTGATAAAACACATATTGAGGAGACCAAACACAAGAACCATACTCCAATATGGGGCGGACCAAAGAAGTAAAAAGTATTTTGGTAGTATATGGATCCTTGAACTCCTTCGACCAGCGCTTTATAAAGCCAAGATCACTCTTAGCCCTATTAACAGTAGTCGATATATGCTGATTAAAACTAAGTTTGTGGTCTATTAAGATCCTAAAATCTTTTACAACCAAGGAAATATTATTAATTTTTTCTAACGGGAAATTATTTAAAAAGTAACTCGTTAATTGGGGAGAACCTCGATAAAAAGACATAATTTTGCACTTAGAACAGTTTAGAGATAACAAGTTAGTCCTACACCACCCCTGAAAAGCATTCAGGTCAGCTTGCAAGGTATGACATGAGAGAGAGTCTACGATGCGATTAGCGATTTTTACATCATCGGCATACATAAGAACTCTGGAATTTAAAAGAACGGTGGGGAGATCATTAATAAAAATGGTGAATAGTATTGGGCCAAGGTGACTGCCCTGTGGGACTCGCGATTCAACACAAATGATCTTAGAAAGAGGACCTAAAAAGAACCCTCTGCCTCTTATTGCTTAGATATTGTGAAATCCAAGCAAGCATAGCATCCGAAAAGCCAACTAAATTCAGCTTATGTAATAGTAAGGCATGGTTTAACGAATCGAAAGCCTTACTGAAATTAATATATATAGCATCAGTTTGCTTTTGTTGTGGTAGACCTATTCTTGACAAACCTTTGCTGGTATGGCGAAAAAATAGATTTACATAAATGGTGTAAAGGGGCATTAAGACGTCATAATTTTCTCAAACAGTTTAGGTATCGCTGACAATTTAGAAATTCCTCTGTAATTAGTGACGTCGGATTTATTGCCACATTTGTGAAGAGGTAAAATAAACGAATCCTTTCATTTAGTTGGAAACTCGGACAGTGTAACGGACAACTCAAAAAGCTTAAGTAAAGGCTGACTCCGCACAGAACCTCAGGACACAAGCAGGAATACCGTCTGGGCCCGGTGAGTATACCGGCTGAATCGTCATTAGTTCCTTAGCTACCGAATATTCCGTTATAATAGAATTAAGAATGCAGTTGGATTTCGTTATAGGATATGGACATATCTGACTAGAGTTGTACTTAGTAGATATGTACGTAGTCGAGAAGAAGATAGCAAATAAATTAGAAATAGATTGATCAGAAGAGGCCGAATTATTGTTAAAAAATGCAAACGCTGGAAGGGAGATAGAATTTCGCTTTGAGTTCACGAAACTATAGAACTCTTTAGGATTTTCGGAGAATTGCAACTTGCAACGTTGTAAGTAATTATTATAGCATTTAGAATTAGAAACAATAAAATTCGGGTCCCTCTAGATAGAACAGAAATGTTAATTTAGCTCAACAGCTCGGAAAAGTCAATCTCACCATTCAAAAGTTTGTAAAGAAAAGTTACACCAAGCATAGTTCTACGATTAGTTAAAGAAGGAAGGTTAATTAACTGAAGTCGACTAGAATAAGATGGAAGTTGTACAGTTGGATCCCAGTGCAAGTCATGAAAGGCAAAGAGTAAAAACAGTTTTTGTACAGATTCTAATTTGTTTTGATAAAACACATATTGAGGAGACCAAACACAAGAACCATACTCCAATATGGGGCGGACCAAAGAAGTAAAAAGTATTTTGGTAGTATATGGATCCTTGAACTCCTTCGACCAGCGCTTTATAAAGCCAAGATCACTCTTAGCCCTATTAACAGTAGTCGATATATGCTGATTAAAACTAAGTTTGTGGTCTATTAAGATCCTAAAATCTTTTACAACCAAGGAAATATTATTAATTTTTTCTAACGGGAAATTATTTAAAAAGTAACTCGTTAATTGGGGAGAACCTCGATAAAAAGACATAATTTTGCACTTAGAACAGTTTAGAGATAACAAGTTAGTCCTACACCACCCCTGAAAAGCATTCAGGTCAGCTTGCAAGGTATGACATGAGAGAGAGTCTACGATGCGATTAGCGATTTTTACATCATCGGCATACATAAGAACTCTGGAATTTAAAAGAACGGTGGGGAGATCATTAATAAAAATGGTGAATAGTATTGGGCCAAGGTGACTGCCCTGTGGGACTCGCGATTCAACACAAATGATCTTAGAAAGAGGACCTAAAAAGAACCCTCTGCCTCTTATTGCTTAGATATTGTGAAATCCAAGCAAGCATAGCATCCGAAAAGCCAACTAAATTCAGCTTATGTAATAGTAAGGCATGGTTTAACGAATCGAAAGCCTTACTGAAATTAATATATATAGCATCAGTTTGCTTTTGTTGTGGTAGACCTATTCTTGACAAACCTTTGCTGGTATGGCGAAAAAATAGATTTACATAAATGGTGTAAAGGGGCATTAAGACGTCATAATTTTCTCAAACAGTTTAGGTATCGCTGACAATTTAGAAATTCCTCTGTAATTAGTGACGTCGGATTTATTGCCACATTTGTGAAGAGGTAAAATAAACGAATCCTTTCATTTAGTTGGAAACTCGGACAGTGTAACGGACAACTCAAAAAGCTTAAGTAAAGGCTGACTCCGCACAGAACCTCAGGACACAAGCAGGAATACCGTCTGGGCCCGGTGAGTATACCGGCTGAATCGTCATTAGTTCCTTAGCTACCGAATATTCCGTTATAATAGAATTAAGAATGCAGTTGGATTTCGTTATAGGATATGGACATATCTGACTAGAGTTGTACTTAGTAGATATGTACGTAGTCGAGAAGAAGATAGCAAATAAATTAGAAATAGATTGATCAGAAGAGGCCGAATTATTGTTAAAAAATGCAAACGCTGGAAGGGAGATAGAATTTCGCTTTGAGTTCACGAAACTATAGAACTCTTTAGGATTTTCGGAGAATTGCAACTTGCAACGTTGTAAGTAATTATTATAGCATTTAGAATTAGAAACAATAAAATTCGGGTCCCTCTAGATAGAACAGAAATGTTAATTTAGCTCAACAGCTCGGAAAAGTCAATCTCACCATTCAAAAGTTTGTAAAGAAAAGTTACACCAAGCATAGTTCTACGATTAGTTAAAGAAGGAAGGTTAATTAACTGAAGTCGACTAGAATAAGATGGAAGTTGTACAGTTGGATCCCAGTGCAAGTCACGAAAGGCAAAGAGTAAAAACAGTTTTTGTACAGATTGTTTTCATAAAACACATATTGAGGAGACCAAACACAAGAACCATACTCCAATATGGGGCGGACCAAAGAAGTAAAAAGTATTTTGGTAGTATATGGATCCTTGAACTCCTTCGACCAGCGCTTTATAAAGCCAAGATCACTCTTAGCCCTATTAACAGTAGTCGATATATGCTGATTAAAACTAAGTTTGTGGTCTATTAAGATCCTAAAATCTTTTACAACCAAGGAAATATTATTAATTTTTTCTAACGGGAAATTATTTAAAAAGTAACTCGTTAATTGGGGAGAACCTCGATAAAAAGACATAATTTTGCACTTAGAACAGTTTAGAGATAACAAGTTAGTCCTACACCACCCCTGAAAAGCATTCAGGTCAGCTTGCAAGGTATGACATGAGAGAGAGTCTACGATGCGATTAGCGATTTTTACATCATCGGCATACATAAGAACTCTGGAATTTAAAAGAACGGTGGGGAGATCATTAATAAAAATGGTGAATAGTATTGGGCCAAGGTGACTGCCCTGTGGGACTCGCGATTCAACACAAATGATCTTAGAAAGAGGACCTAAAAAAGAACCCTCTGCCTCTTATTGCTTAGATATTGTGAAATCCAAGCAAGCATAGCATCCGAAAAGCCAACTAAATTCAGCTTATGTAATAGTAAGGCATGGTTTAACGAATCGAAAGCCTTACTGAAATTAATATATATAGCATCAGTTTGCTTTTGTTGTGGTAGACCTATTCTTGACAAACCTTTGCTGGTATGGCGAAAAAATAGATTTACATAAATGGTGTAAAGGGGCATTAAGACGTCATAATTTTCTCAAACAGTTTAGGTATCGCTGACAATTTAGAAATTCCTCTGTAATTAGTGACGTCGGATTTATTGCCACATTTGTGAAGAGGTAAAATAAACGAATCCTTTCATTTAGTTGGAAACTCGGACAGTGTAACGGACAACTCAAAAAGCTTAAGTAAAGGCTGACTCCGCACAGAACCTCAGGACACAAGCAGGAATACCGTCTGGGCCCGGTGAGTATACCGGCTGAATCGTCATTAGTTCCTTAGCTACCGAATATTCCGTTATAATAGAATTAAGAATGCAGTTGGATTTCGTTATAGGATATGGACATATCTGACTAGAGTTGTACTTAGTAGATATGTACGTAGTCGAGAAGAAGATAGCAAATAAATTAGAAATAGATTGATCAGAAGAGGCCGAATTATTGTTAAAAAATGCAAACGCTGGAAGGGAGATAGAATTTCGCTTTGAGTTCACGAAACTATAGAACTCTTTAGGATTTTCGGAGAATTGCAACTTGCAACGTTGTAAGTAATTATTATAGCATTTAGAATTAGAAACAATAAAATTCGATTTAGCAACCAAGTAACGAGACAGATCCGATGATAGACCCGAGACTTTATATTTTTTCTAATACCTAGACTTAAGATTCTTCAGTTTTGACAGCCCCCGCGTAAACCATGGTAATTTTTGCGTCACCACAGGAGACACTAAGGGTACACAGTCGTTAAAGATCGAGTCAACAGTGGTATAAAATAAAGAAATGGCGGAATTCATATCCGTACAAGTGTATAAATTAGTCCAATCGGTATTAAGAAAGGCATTGTTTAGTGCGACAAAGTCAGTCATCCGAAAACATCGGGTGCGTACCATAGGATCACACTCGGAGATGGGCTCGCGGCTGGGAAACTCAATAGATAACTCTAAAGTTGGATGATAACTATCCTCTGGTAACACCATTGGACTAGTTCTAGATACTTCACAAAAGCTAGGATCAGAAGTAAAAATCAGATCCAGAAATCTGCCAGACGTATTAGAAATCGAATTCAGCTGGGCCAACGAAAGCTCAAGCAGACCATCAATAAAATCATGACACCCAGAGGGCAGCAACGTTTTGCTACCATTAACTGTTGACCAAGTCATAGTGGGCAGGTTAAAGTCCCTGTTGCCGAAATTCGGGCCTGCGAATAAACTTCGTACCACTGTAACACAAAACGGAACTCTGTCCGAACAAACAGAATGACGCTCTTTAAAAACTTTAAAACTCTCTCTCTCTCATTCTACTCTTGCGGTACTTTATTATACATAAGTAGACACATAAGCGCGAAAATACGCAGCTGCATTGATCTAAGTACATACATAAGAACCGCGTGTTCAGTTGTTTTTTCGTAGCCAAGAGGCCAAGACTAGAGTAAGTGGAATGAGATTGTATAATTATTAGTTATAAGAAATTTGTAAAATAACCTGAAATTACTTGCAGAATTAAAAAGCTTACGCTGACCTAACTTGAGGATTAAATGGATTAAATTTATTTCAAAGGCACTGGCGGAGCTAGATTAACTAGTCGAACGAGCAACAATTCTTTTTAATTTCTATTGTGAAATTCTTTTAATTTCTACGTGAAATTAAATTCACTCTTTCGTAAAGAATTCTGAGCAAATTCTTTAATTCCTACGGTGTAGTAGAGCTACGGAGACCTAAAGAGGAGGGACTAATACAAATCCCAAGGAAAGAACAAATTTTAATTTTACCACGCGTAAAATTACGTACATATAGACATGGCAACGACTGGAAACTGTGGTCTGTGCCAGGAGCCGGCCAACCAGGAAATGCTCACATGCTCCAGGTGTGCATCTCAATTCCACTGCACCTGCTGCGGATCGGAAAACAGTGCCACCTCGAGTTCCTGGATGTGCGAGACATGTCGCCACGTGTGTGATGAAAGTGAACATAACCTCGAAACTGAATCCCATTTCAAGGTTAACCAAGGCAACAAAGATCAACACGTGGAAGATGAAGCAATGCCGGAAGATCAGCAAATACTTTTGCAACAATTAGAGGACGAAATGTGCCTCGAAAGGGAATATCTGCGCCGTAAGTACGCCCTACTCAACCCGAGAGTACAGTCAAACGGAGAAGCGAAGGATCATCCACAACATGCTGCTGGAATACATCGATACATAATGATGACGAATGATAGTGCAACCAATACTCCACAGGCGACGAGTACCAGAGCGCAGAGCATGCCGTGCAAAACCAACGGCATAACACCACAACAAGTAGCTGCTCGACAATCAATGCCGAGAGAATTACCAGTTTTCAAAGGAGATCCAAGAGAATGGCCACTTTTCATAAGCACCTATGAAACTAGCACCCGGATCGGTGGATACAGCAACGAGGAGAACGCTATGCGTCTGCAGAGATGTCTGAAAGGTAGGGCCCTTGAAGCCGTGCGAGACAGCCTACTGTTCCCAGAAATGCTGCCGAGCGTTATAAGTACTTTGAGAATGTACTTTGGACGCCCGGAACACATAATAAAACTGTTGATGGAGAATGTGCGAAATTTGCCTCCTCCAAAGGGCAAGCTAGAACCGCTGATCGAGTTTGCATTTGCGGTGAAAAATATGTGCGCTACCATTAGGGCAAGCAAGCTAGATGCGCACCTGAACAACCCTACGTTATTACAAGAGCTTATCGAGAAGACGGGACCTGATATGATGCTTAACTGGGCTCTACATTCAAAATCCATACCCTACCCGAACATACAGCACCTAGCGGATTGGTTGTTTGAATTGGCGGAAGCGGCGAGTCGCGTATCTACGCCCAACATATTACTAGAAAGCGACAAGAAGAGAATCAACAGAGGAGTGATGCATACACATACCGCAGCGCCTACAGATAGCCCTAAAAACACAGTCTGTGCGATATGCAAAGGACACCACAAACCAGTGTCTTGCGAAAAGTTGTTGCGGATGTCAGTCGAAGCCAGGTGGAACGCGATAAATAACCATCACCTATGTGCTCAGTGCCTCAAAAACCACAAGGGATCCTGCTGGAGTCGCGTAGATTGCGACATAAATGGCTGCAAAGCAAAACATCACCGTCTCCTTCATAAGGACGTGACGGAAAGCGTTCTGCACAATCATCGTGGGTCACTAACCAACCAGCCAGAATGCTATGTTCGAATCGTTCCAGTCACTTTGCACTCCAATTCGAAATCCGTCGATATCTACGCATTTATGGATGACGGATCGACTCTAACACTTGTAGAAGAAAAATTGGCTGATGCGCTCGAAGTGAAAGGTTTCGCCAATCCACTATGCATTAGATGGACCGGCGATGTTAGTCGGCAGGAGCCGGAATCCAAGCAGCTGAACTTGAAAATCTCAAAACAAGGACTGGGCAATAAATTGTTTAAAGTAAATGAAGTCTGTACGGTTAAGTCCATTGGTCTTTCAGCCGAGACGATGATAGCAGATAGGATAAAACAGAGATATTCGCATTTAAAAAACCTGCCTATCCCGAGCTTCATTAACGCAATGCCTCAAATGATAATCGGCAGTAATAATCCGAATCTCATAGCTTCGCTAAAGGTGCGCGAAGGAAAATGGCAGCAACCAATAGCTGCAAAAACGAGACTAGGATGGACTATATATGGCGGATCGGGACGATCTGGGGGAGGACTCAACCTGCATCGCTGTCAATGCGATCTGGATTTGCATGAGATGGTTAAAAAACATTTGCTAACGGAGGAAAAATCACCGCCGATATTTACCAAGTCCCCTGATGAAGAGAGATATCTACAGATTCTGGAGGACACTGTTAGTTACAGCTCGCGGACGTACACCACGGGATTGCTTTGGAAAGATGGGCCCCGTGTATTTCCAAATAGCCTGCCGGTAGCAAAACGACGACTCTTATGCATGCAAAAGAAAATGGCAGCAGACCCTCCTTTTGCGAATGAGCTACATAATCAAATACAAAACTTGATAGCCAAAGGCTATGCCAGAAAGTTGCCAGAGGAAGAAATCAGGGAGAAACCCGAAAACGCATGGTACTTACCCATTTTTACTGTACGAAATCCACATAAACCTGACAGGGTCAGATTGGTGTGGGACGCGGCAGCTCAATCATCAGGAGTAGCCCTAAATGACTTTCTTCTAAAGGGGCCCGATTTGCTCGTGCCCTTGCTGCAGATTATGTACAACTTTAGGATGAGAGCAATCGGCGTGAGCGGTGACATCGCCGAAATGTTCCATCGAATAGCAGTACGAGAAGAAGACGCTAAAGCACAACGATTCCTATGGCAAAATCAGACAACCGGAGTCGTAGAAACTTTCCAATTAAATGTGTTGACATTTGGAGCCACGTGCTCACCCTGTATAGCGCACTATGTGCGCGACTTGAACGCTAAGAAACACGCGGTCGAGTTTCCTGCGGCAGCTAAAGCTATTCAGTCAAGTCACTATGTAGACGACTACATCGATTCATGCCATTCAGAAGAAGAAGCCATTACATTAGCGAAGGAAGTTAGAGAAGTCCACGCACGCGGGGGGCTTCCATATGCGCAAATGGTGTTCGAACTCCAAACGGGTACTCGCTGCACTTTGCGACACAACAACCTACGACGAAAAACAGTTCTTTAACAGTGAAGAGATACACTCTTATGAGAAAATATTGGGCATGTGGTGGAGCCCACATCAAGATGCCTTCACCTATGCACTAAAGTTTGTACGCCTGAAGTGCAACATAATAGCGACAAAAGTCGCACCAACCAAAAGGGAAATTTTACAAGTTTTGATGTCAGTTTTTGACCCCATGGGTTTTGTATCCTGTATAATGATGTATCTCAAAATACTGCTTCAACAAGTTTGGCGATCGAAGATTGATTGGGATGAGGAAATACCACCCAATCTGCAGGATATGTGGCAATCATGGCTGTCCTTCTTACCCTTGATAGAGAACGTGCGAATTCCGAGATGCTATTTTAAAAATTGGCATGCAAAAGACTGCCGAGTTCAAATTCACGTATTCGTGGATGCGGGAGAAGACGCCTACTCTGCCGTTGCGTATTTCCGTATCGAACAAAATAACCAAATACTTTTGAGTCTCGTTTCAGCCAAATCCAAGGTAGCTCCGTTGCAGCCGCTTTCGATACCCCGCTTGGAGCTACAGGCAGCAGTAACCGGAGCGCGACTGATGAAAAATATAATAGCACAACATGAAATCGACTTTGAGGAATGTTACTTATGGACCGACTCGAAAACGGTTCTAGCGTGGCTCATTGGAGATCCACGACGATATCAACAATATGTAATGTTTAGGATAGCCGAGATATGTGAGCTCACAGATGCCAGAAACTGGAGATGGGTACCAAGCAAACTAAATGTTGCGGACATCGCCACCAAACGACAACATAGGCTTGAAACATATACGCAATGGTTCGAAGGACCCAAATTCCTAAAACTACCGCCGGCTGATTGGCCGACGGAAACTACCAATGAAAGGACAGCCACTGAGGAACTGCGTCGTCGTTTCCTTCACATGCGAAGGGAATCAGTAAGAATCAATTACGAGTACTTTTCAAAATGGAATCGATTGACAAGGGCAATTGCATGTTGGCTTGCCTATAAGAGGAAATTGATCAAGAAAATACGTATATCAAATGAGAATACAAACCGACCGGCATCCCAAATTAATGAAGCCAGAATGTTTCTTTACCGGAACATACAACAAGAATGTTACAACGAAGAGTACACAGCCATCGAAAACGGCCACCACGTTTGCCGGAGCAGTCCACTATGGAGGTTACAACTCTTTCTAAATGACCATGGGGTATTGTGTGTACGCGATAGAGCCAGTCGCTTCGCTGGCATCCCTGAAGGACGAATCGCTCTACCCACCCAACACTGGGTTACAAAGCTGATAGTCCGGCACTACCATGAAAAATATTATCACATGAATCATGAGACAACAGTAAATGAGGTGAGGCAAAAATATTTTATTCCAAAACTAAGACCTCTCCTTAAAGGGATTCGTCGAAATTGCCAACAATGTAAGCTGAGTAGTGCTCGACCCATGGCACCCTTAATGGCGCCCCTACCGAGGGCTAGACTGGGTGCATTCAAGCCAGCGTTTACGTATGTAGGAGTTGATTATTTTGGGCCACTAACAGTTATCGATGGAAGAAAGTCATTGAAAAGGTGGGGCATGCTGATAACCTGCCTCACAATGCGAGCAATAAGCATTGAGATCGTGCATAGTCTAACCACAAACTCATGCCTAATGGGCTTAAGACGCCATATATCGCGCCGAGGCATACCAAAGGAAATATATAGCGATAACGGGACTAATTTTCGAGGGACCGATGCCTTTCTTAGAGACAAACTTGAACTGGAAGATGCAAAAATGCACCGAGAATTGTCGCAGCAGGAAATATCGTGGTACTTCAACCCACCGTCAGCTCCTCACATGGGAGGAGCCTGGGAGCGCTTAGTGCGTTCCGTTAAAACCGTGTTATACCGTATAACACCAAATCAAAAATTCTCAGATGAAAGTCTTCTTACCGCAATGGCAGAGGTGGAAATGACGGTCAACTCCAGGCCCCTGACATACGTGTCCCTGGACGACGAAGACCAAGAAGCTCTTACGCCAAATCACCTGTTGCTTGGCTCATCAAATGGAGAAAAACCGATTTGCGATCCGGAACAAATCGACTATAAATGGTCGCTCCGCCAGAGTGAGATGTTCGCCAACCTATTTTGGAAACGCTGGGTCAAAGAGATGCTACCAAACATAACACGAAGGTCCAAGTGGCATAAAAAAGTAAAGCCAATTGGTGTAGGCGATATTGTACTTATAGTGGACGAAAATCAGCGTCGTAATACCTGGACAAAGGGTCGAGTGGTCGAAGTGACCACCGCAGAAGATGGTCAAGTCCGGCAGGCGAAGGGACAGACACAACTAGGTGTCCTCTCCAGACCAGCAGTAAAGTTAGCAGTCCTCGATGTCGGGAAAAATGAAGCAAGCTCCAGTGGCTCGCTTGCTGGGAGGGGAATGTTGCCGAAATTCGGGCCTGCGAATAAACTTCGTACCACTGTAACACAAAACGGAACTCTGTCCGAACAAACAGAATGACGCTCTTTAAAAACTTTAAAACTCTCTCTCTCTCATTCTACTCTTGCGGTACTTTATTATACATAAGTAGACACATAAGCGCGAAAATACGCAGCTGCATTGATCTAAGTACATACATAAGAACCGCGTGTTCAGTTGTTTTTTCGTAGCCAAGAGGCCAAGACTAGAGTAAGTGGAATGAGATTGTATAATTATTAGTTATAAGAAATTTGTAAAATAACCTGAAATTACTTGCAGAATTAAAAAGCTTACGCTGACCTAACTTGAGGATTAAATGGATTAAATTTATTTCAAAGGCACTGGCGGAGCTAGATTAACTAGTCGAACGAGCAACAGTCCGCAAGGACAAGTAATAAGTCTC
Source organism: Drosophila tropicalis (assembly GCF_018151085.1). Taxonomy (NCBI): domain Eukaryota; kingdom Metazoa; phylum Arthropoda; class Insecta; order Diptera; family Drosophilidae; genus Drosophila; species Drosophila tropicalis. The sequence goes on from NW_027173394.1 coordinate 752,571, forward strand.
TGTCAGAAAGTAGTTCAAGTATAAATTCAATAGAATCTAAGTGTAGTAAATATGTTGGCCATTCCGATTGGGGCGGAATGTAAAAACAGGTAAATGGAAAAACGAGTAAAAGATACCTTAACGCATATAAATTCGATAGTACTTGAGACAGGTATTGTTATCAGACCCGATGATAGGGCGGAATCTACAGCAATAAGAACTCCACCACCCCTACGATCAGTACGATCACGTCTAAAAATATTGAATTTAGAGGGTAGAACTGTGGCGTCAAAAACGTCAGGTTTTAACCAAGTCTCAGTAAAGACAATTAGGTCAAAATCAAAAGACAGACTATCTACAAAAAGTTTAGTAAGTTTAGTATTAAGGCCTATGACATTCTCAACTCAATTGGAACACTGATTTTAAACGATGAAATTTCTCTAGAATATGAAAATTTAAATTTTTCTATGGATATATTGGAGACATTCAGTTTAGCCCGAATGTGGGCCATGACATCATCCGATGTAGCATCAGGGAGAAGTCTCGAAACAAAAATGTGTTTTTTAGGTGGCTCTCCCACCAATGGTTTCGGCATGGCAGGTATTGCATCAGCTACCGCATTAATTGTAGCATTAGTTGCAACAAGTGGTACTCCGGCACTACTTTCACTAGAATCACTGTCGGTAAAATCCATGGGTGTAGATTCTTGCTCAGACAAAACGGGAAATACAGACATCGTCTGCGGAATTGGAGTTTGCATTGGTTGAGAAGGGGTCGGAACCGATATAGATGTGGAGACCGGCAAACGCAAGGACAAATCAGAAGTCTGTTCTCCCGCCTTCTTACGCTTTCGAGACTTAGTCAGTAGTGTTAAACTACTAAACTGAGACTCGACAGCTTTAAACTCTTGCGAGAGTTTAAGAAAACTGGCTGACAGACTCAACAGGTTATCCTTTGTTTGCCGCATGAAAAGTTCCATTTCATCTTCCACGATCCGGCATGACTCACATCCCCATTTCAGACCCTTTTCTTGATCTAAATGAATAAGAAAGAGAGATATTGAGGGTGCACAAGGGTTAAAAGAGAAAGAGAGCACTGTCTAAGTGATATAGAGTCTATATTACAGACACACAACCGACTGCAGTATGAGCGCAAATAACGGCGACGAGTGAAACGAAAACGAGAGAGAAAAAAAAAGTTAAAGAGCGCGAGCGCGGGAGCTAGAAATCACAACAAAAAAAAACAAATGAGCGTTGCTTGTGATTTGCAAGAAAGAAAAATTTGATTAAGGTGGGAGAGAGAGGAAGAAAAGAAACCAACAAAGGTTATAAACAGAATTAAAATTGTTAAAATTTATTAACACAAACACACAAAAACGCAAACGAGTGATACGGTGTAAGTTAGATTTAATAATATAATATAATTTTCCATCGCGATGCCGATAAAACAAAATAAAAAGTTATAAAATCAGTTAAAAACGCAGGAGCTCAAAAAAACATGTCCGTCTTTCTCGAGAGCGTGGAGCCCTGCTCGGGCGCCATATAAAAACATTCATTATCTTTAATGAATGTAAGTGGACCGTTAACTGACGTGATTTTGAAAGAAAACGAATGTGCTCTCTTTCAATAATATTTACTTTTCTATGTTTCACTAAAGAGGCGGAGCGGGCGAATTCGCTCCATGCGACTTCCACGCTCTCGGCTCGCACCCAACTCCAACATCAATCATCAAGCGACGATACAAACAATATACATAGCGTTATCTGCGCCAACACGGATTTTGTTCTTAATAAATGAGTATGTGATAGCCCCAATAGCCATTCTTATAGGTTGCCTTTTCTAACGCATGGAGAAATGTTCGAAGTTTCTTTGTGGTAGGGACCTCATCAAAATTAAAAATATGATTTGGGGTTTTTATATGGTTTAATGCCTGTACAGCAACTCGGTAGGATTTCTATTGATTTTCCAAGTATTGTGGAAGGTCTCCATCCATCGCAGCAACATAATGAAGAAACATTTTCGCTCTTACCACTACCTGTGCGAACAGAGGATCAAAAATTTGACCGGATTTAGATAGCTCCACTCGTCGGGCTATTCCCTTTGTATGCTCTCCACATAATTGGTCTTCTATGATTAAAAATGTTTTAACACTTGTATGTTCCAGTCTATCCCCGAGATTGATGTTAGCAATCGTGTCTTCCTTTAGAATTTCCAGGATTTAAAATGTTGATGTACTTTCTGGTTTTAGAACACAATGGTGCGGGATAAAGTAATGGTTCTTGGAAATTTGCTCCACCATTACCTGCTTCAAATATCCGAGTTGTTCATATTCTGAAAAAAATTTCACAGGGTTCTTTTTATGTCAGGGCCCATAAAGACCTCTTCAGCAAATGGAAGATATAGGAATGGAAATTCTCGATTTTCGGCCGCTGTGTGCAGGTTATCAGGGCAGACATTTTCTTAATACTTTTTTTCAGGACTCCTGTAGCTTATTTTTCTACATGTGATTGAAGCTGACCTCTTAATTCTGAAAGCAATAATCCAAATTTTTCGATTGGCCCGTCTTCTTTTTGGTAGCAGTACAGCTTTGTAGTCATCATCTCCCAAAAGCATAATTGATATGGTTTTTTGTTCTGTGGGCTGGTCACAAATTATGCCTCAACTAGCATTGCGAACTTGTGGTATCTTGACCTTACGATTCGCATAAGCAAATTGGCAATAGCATTTGGATGTGCTTCCAGTTTTGCAGACTACTTTAGTTGCTGAGTGCCCATTTAAAATTTCACGCTAGGTATATTTAGATCATTTTGAATGTTGTCGTTTTGTATGTACCACGGAGCCCCAGTGATTGATCTTAAAATCTTCTACTGCGACCTTTGTATAATGTCGACATTGCTGGTACTTGCATTTCCCTATAGTACGGCACCGTAAGTCCAGATGGATTTCAGTACGGAGTTGTATAGGATGACTTTATACTCCCGACGTAGAGGGGATCGAGCATTGATGATCCAATGTAAGCTACTCGCTTTCATTTTAAACTGTGACTTTTTTGCTCCGATGTGCTTGCGCCAAGTTAGTCTTCTGTCTAGGTGGATGCCGAGGTAAGTGACATCCACGGCTTGACGAATTGGTACGTTGTTTAGCGTTAGAGCTAGACAGTTTTTTCTGTTAAGCGTAAATGTGAGGATTGCCGTGTCATCGGCAAAAGTGGATGTTGTAAGGCCTAAACTCGTTGGTAAGTCTGCAGTGTACAGCAGGTGAAGCAAAGTCACCCGAGACGGAGCCATTACATCTTACAGCGAATTTCCTATTGTAAAGGTAAGATGAGTTTGTGGGTGTACTGTGGCAGTTTTTGCCGGATTTTGAACATCAGACCCTCCAGCCAAACTCTATCGAAAGCCTGGGCAACGTCGAGAAATACAGCCGCACAGTATTCCTTTAGTTCGAATGCTGTTTGTATTTCGGATGTTATGCGATTGACTTGTTCAATTGTCCCATTTTTTTCGTGGAAGCCGAACTGGTGTGAAGGGATTGTGTTCTCCGAAGCCAGAAATGAGTTAGTCGGATCTGCAGGACCTTTTCAAAAAGCTTCGAATGACATGGTACCAAACTCATTGGCCTATAGGATGATGGCTGGGTTTTGTTCTTTTCCACTTTAGGAATCATGATGATAGTGGACCTTTTCCATGCTCTTGGGAAGTAGCCAATTCTTATTATAGCGTTGAACAGTTTGCAGATGTATTGTATGGCGATAATAGGGAGTTCTAGGATCATATTCGGTGTGATTAGGTTATGGCCAGGGGCTTTGTTTGGCTTTGTGTGGTTTTTAATAACTGTAGTCATCTCATCCGATTGGAGTTCCGAGTACTCACTATCCGTTAATGTGCTCGAAGGGGGAAGTACAAATGAGTTTGATGTTGGATTTGGCTGGAAAGCCATTTTAAGATGTGTGGCAAATACGTAATCTGCCATTCTCTTCTTAGACATCGTTTTTCCGTTACTAGTTGTTCTATCCGCCGGTTCGTAGGCCTGTAAACAAGTTTAGTGTAAGTAGAGGCGTGTGAAGTAGATACTCTTGCTGCAGCTCACAGCATTGACTCAAGTGCAGAGACGCACATGTCAATGTCCTCTGCAGCATCCTGTTTCGGCGAACAGTCAATTTGGGCACTCATGTACATTTTAAATGTAAGCCAATTCGTTATATTGTTTGTAAGCCTATATGGGCGATCAAGTACTATTATTATTAGCACTGGAGAGTGATCGGAAGTTAAATCTAGCAAACGCGGAATCCTATTGGTTACTGCGAAATTAATCAACCCACTTTCTGTGGGTCTGTGGGCCAATAAGTATCAATCCATCTTATTGAGTGGGTTGACTATTGTGTTGTACAACTGCTTGCCTTAAGGATTTTTCAGACGAGATGCCCAGTGCGTATGTTTGGCCTTATAGTCCCCTGCTGCAATGAAGCGATCTCCGAGTGTGTTAAAGAAATTGGGAAATTCGCTTTCAGAGATTGAGAAGCGTGGTGGGCAGTACAGGGCAACCTATGTAGGTTTGCCGCAGCTGGTTTGGACGGTTATAGCAGTTCCTTGTAGGTGCTGTGTTTCAAATCTATTGAGAAACGAGTGTTTTATACGGTTTTTGATTAGGATATCAGTCCCGCCATGAGCTTTTCCTTGTGGATGGTTTGTTGCGTAGAAGGTATATTTTGGTATATGAAAATTATTTTTTGATGTTAAATGTGTTTCTGATATCAGCAAAACTTTGATTTCACTTGAGTCTAGGAATAGTTGCAGTTCGTTTTTATGCTTGGAGATGCCGTTAGCATTCCAAAGACATAGACGTAGGGAAGCCATTATTTATTCTCGATAAGCTTCTGGATAAGCAGGTTTTGATTCCACATCAGTTTTGCATGAACGTCATAAAAGCGGTCATGTTTTGATTCAGTGAGATCAATAGGGCCTCTAAGCCACTTGGAGTTTGCTGGCCAAGTTCTGGTGCGCTAGGTTGCGGATTCGGTAGATGGTGGAGTGACGAGGTCTCTTTCGCGGGCTTCGTCTGTTCAATTCGGAGCACACTAGCGAAGGATTCACTAGGACTGGTTGTAGAAGGCATGTTAGATGATCTAACAGCCTTGCCGATGAATCCCTCGGGTGTAGTTTTAGAGCCGTTGAGGTTTTCGGTTTAGGTTTAGGTGTGATTTAAGAGTTACTGCATAGTCTTAGTGCGACGTTGTTTTTGTCATTGGTGCAAATGCCATATATATGATGACACACACTGGCGTAAGATTGCAATTGTTAGAGGTGTGGTTGTATTCCTGGCAGTTTTTACACAGCGGTGGTTGCTATCTCTTATGAGGCTCCTTCTGTGCAATGGGAGCTGAAGGTTGTATATGGGGTGCACTTCATTTGGCTTCGACTGCTTTGCATCTAGTTGGAGCTCGATATTAAAGAGCGGCTGTGCGATGATGTTGACAACAGACTTAACCGCAAAGTTTTTTTCGGCCAATGCGTCTGCTACTTCTTGAGTTGGGACCGATGACTCAATCCCCTTCAACACAACTTGGAGCCCTTTACTGCTTTTTAGTTGATAGGTATAGAAGTTGATGTTAGCATTACGGAGGTACTTTTCGATGATGCGGAAATTGTCCTCAGTTTGGGTTTGACATTTTTTGTGTTTGTGCAAACTTATATATATATGGTTTATTAATAGATAATGGTACAGTAGAATTCTGGGATGTGTAGTTATAGTAGTAGTAGAAGTAGAAGTCCAGTAGTAGTAATTCCTCGTATCTATAGTAGTAGTAATCCCTCGTAGCTATCGTAGTAGTCTCGTAGTAGAAATCCCTCGTAGTTGTAGCAGTAGTCCCTCGTAGTTGTAGCAGTAGTCCCTCGTAGTTGTAGCAGGGAAGTCCGATGTTGTTCCGAAGCAATTAGTAGAACGACTGAGGAGTACAGCTGTTAACAGACCTTTTTAACAGTGCGACGATAACAGCTTCTTAGAGATGTGTCACATACATAACACCCCTTAACACCTAGATGGGTTAAAGAATTCCGGGGGTTGTCTTTTCCGACTCGATTTGCGAGGAGTCACTGGAGCTGGGGACAATGGTGCCGGTTCAGACAATTCAGGACAATCGGGTATATCATCAGATATCGAGACTGCATCTTCAGCAGGTAGTTCGATTGATTCCGTGTCTTGAGTACATTCGACAGGAGGAACCCGATGGCCGAAATGACGTTTAATAATACGGCGATCATGTAAACGAACGTTGTATGAAATGGGGCCTGTTTGGTCCACAATTTCGCCTTCTATCCACTTCGGACCGGGGGCGTAGTTACGGACCCAAACCGGAGCACCAATAGAAAACTGCTTATCATTTGTTGGGTCGCAGACCTTTCCGTATTTTATTTCCTTGGGTTGAATTTTGTCGAAATATGACTTCAGCTCTCGATTACATAGTAGTTCTGCAGGGGTACGATTTGTCGTGGAGTGAGGGGTAGTATGTTGCTAAACAGATACCGCGCCAGTGCGAGATCTATGTTAAGATTTCTGTCAAACTTTTTCAGGTAATTCTTGGTAGTTTGTACCATGCGCTCGGCTTGCCCATTTGTGGCAGGATGAAATGGAGCCGACCGAATGTGTCGAATCACGTTGTTTTTCATAAAGATCCTGAATTCTTCAGACGTGAATGCAGTGCCATTATCTGACACTATTTCGTCCGGTAATCCGTGCGTTGCAAACAGCTGTCTCAAGAATTTTATAGCAGCAGCAGATGATGTAGATTTTACAACAGAGACTTCTAGCCATTTCGAAAATGAATCCACGACTAGTAAGAAGGTATTCCCATTAAAGGGGCCAGCGAAATCTATATGAAAGCGTGACCAAGGTTGTCTGGCAGATTCCCAATGATGTGTAGTTGTATGAGGCTGTTCGTTTCGGTTTTGCTGACAGAGATTGCAACGTTTCACAAGTAGCTCTATTTCAGCATCAATATTAGGCCACCAAATGTAGCTTCGAGCCATGGCTTTCATTTTTACAATCCCCGGGTGTGAAGCATGCAACGCTTGAAGTAAGGCCGGTCTAGATGGTTCGGGAATCACAGCCCGGTTGCCCCATACAAGAATTCCTTTGTTTGCTGAAAGCTCATGTCGGCGAGAAAAATACGAGTAGAGCTGATCTGAACGATCAACTTTTCCATTGGGCCATCCCCTTAACACCCAGTTCAGAACCTTTGATAAATGCGCTTCCTTCTTAGTCTGTAATGCTAGAGATTGGGCGCTGACAAGTGGTGTTCCGGCCCATTCAATCATTAACACTTCTTCTGTAGTGTTGCCTTCGCCTTGTTGTGGTAATGGGCATCGGCTTAAGAAGTCGGCGTTGCCCATTTTTGATCCAGGTCTGTGAATTAGTGTAAAGTCATAGGCATTCAAGAATATTGCTCTTCGAAGCATCTGTGTGGAAATTACATTTGGAGTTGCCTTGGCCGTTGTAAATATTCCGAGCAATGGGCGATGATCTGTGACGAGTTGTCTCGTAGTTGTAGTAGTAGTTGCAGTAGTAGAAATCCCTCGTAGTTGTAGCAGTAGTCCCTCGTAGTTGTAGCAGTAGTCCCTCGTAGTTGTAGCAGGGAAGTCCGATGTTGTTCCGAAGCAATTAGTAGAACGACTGAGGAGTACAGCTGTTAACAGACCTTTTTAACAGTGCGACGATAACAGCTTCTTAGAGATGTGTCACATACATAACAACATTTAATTTCTTTTTTGTTACCCCTATTGAGAAGGGTTACAACAATGTTATTTGCCCCTACTGTTTCTACTAGTTTTGAAGTCAGTGCGCTGCAGTTGGCTCCACGGATGTATAAAGGGGGTGGTCTAGCCGACTTAACTTTATCTACAGCGCCGGCTTGATCGTCTTCGTGATCGGCTAGAATTTTAAAACGATTGGTTTGGTTATTTTCGGCGTATCGCCATTTTTTTTCTTTTGGGGGCTTAGCTTCCGCATGTTTATTTTAATATAACTATCCATTCTAGTTTGGACAGAAGGCGTTGGGTTTATTCTTGTGGCTGACTCTGCGCGACTTGTTGAAGGCAGGCCAATACTTCGGCAGACGTTGCAGTAGTTGCTCTCAACGAGCTGACGGTGCTGGTCGGTGCAATCGGTGAATTAGTTATCGATATTGATGGAAAAGCACATTGCTCTCTCCATGGTAAATTGCTGTTGATCGCTGAGTGGCTTGCACTTTCGGTGTTATTGCTTACGTTAGCATTCAGTAGGGTCGGCGACACCACCGAAAAGTATGCGTTGTTGCGTTGGACCGAGAGTCGACGCTCACGTTGTTGTTGTACAATTAGTTCTTGTAGCTGTTGCTGTTGGGGATCGAGAGAGCTTGGGCCCGAATTGGTGGACATAGCTTTTCCAAAAATTACGCACTTTGTTGTTGCAACTTATTATTTATTGCTATTAGACTAATAGCAATATTTTTTGCAAACGATCTTTTTTATTTTTACAATAAATTTGCGGAGTGCATTAAAAAACACGTCTGCACACGGCGGCAAGAAAAAAAATACCAGAGTCCGTTTTACAGCCGCCATTCTGATAACGTTAGACGCCAACCTTTCTAAAGATTCCATACAAGCTGCAGAGTCCACTCTTCAGCCGGCATTTAGATTAAGCTGGGCTCCATTTTCAATATAGAAGCCAAACATGGTGCTGGGTTCATTTTACAGCCGCAATTTTGATAACGTTGGGGACATACAAAGTGCAGGGTCCACTCTAAGGCTTTGGCCACGCATTAAGCGATGAGCGACTTAGCGACTGAGCGACGCGCTCTCGAGCGACGCTAATGAGCGATTGCGTTGAGTGAGATGGCCACGCACTAAACGACACCGCTCGAGTTGATTTGTTGCAAAAATTACTTTTTCTAGAGAAGTTCTACGAAATCTCCTTGAAAGCCGCTATAGCAAATATAGACAATTAAAGAGATTTCAAAGGCGTAGGTTAGGCGTTCAACCCATAAATCGCGTGTGGCGAGTTTCATCACCTATACAGTAGCCTTCGAGACCACCCATATCGATTTTGGCAATATTTACGCATGTCTATCGATTAATTTGATTTGCTGTTAAGTAAAATTAATAACAAAATAAATAAACCGAGATCAACAATTTCTGCTCAAGAGCGAGAGAGAGGTTTTATTATTGAGGTAAGTGTATGTAAGTAAATTAAGTATATAACAGATTCTGCGCAGATTTTTTTGCATTGTCTGCAATTCGTCGCTCAGCGATGCACTAAAAATTAAAATCAATTCTAGCGACGTCGCTCTGACGCTCAAAAAATTCGCTTAATATTTAAGCTTGGCCGAAGCCTAAAGCTGCAATTTAAATTAAAATGACCGACATCTTAAGTATAGAATCCATACATGGTGCAGGGTCCATTCTGCAGCCGGTATCTAAATTAAACTGTGCGCCATCTTTAACATAGAAGCCATACAAGGTGTAGGGTCCATTCTACTGCCGGCATCTTGATTCCGCAGGGTGCCATCTTTAAATTAGAAGCCATGCAAGGTGCAGGACCTATTCTACAGCCGCCATTTTGATTACGCAAGGCGCCATCTTTAATAATGAACCCATACAAGGTGCAGGGTCTATTCTACAGCCGTCATTTTGATAACGTTAGACGACAACCTTTATATAGAGGCCATAAAAGGTGCAAAGTCTACACCACAGCCGGCACTTTTATTAAGCTGGGCACCATCTTTAATATAGAAGCTGTACAAGCTGCAGGGTCCATTCTACAGCCGCCTTTTTGATAACGTTAGACGCCAACCTTTATATAGAGGTCATAGAAGGATCAGGGTCCATTCTACAGCCGGCATTTTGATTAAGCTGGGTACCATCTTTATTATAGAAGCCATACAAGTTGCAAGGTCCATTCTAGAGCCGCCATTTTGCTAACGTTAGACTCCAACCGTTATGTAGAAACCATACAAGGTGCAGGGCCCACTCTAGCGGACGTTGACGATACTATGCGCAGTACGTTTAAGTGGCCCCTACGACACCAGGACAAAGCCAGTTACGCGCGATCCCAAGCACAACGACTAAGGGTATAAAAGGATGTCTACTCCGTCTACATGGTAACAACAGATTTACCTGACCTATTAACTCAGGCGAGTCGATATCACCAATTAGGAGCTTGTGCATAAAAATAACACCAAGCATAATTCTACGGTTAGTCAAGGAAGGAAGGTTAATCAAGAGAAGTCTACTAGAATACGAAAGCAAGAACTGCTTTTGAACGGATTGAATGGTCTTATCTGGTGCGACTCATGTTGAGGTGACCAAATGCAAGATCCATACTCTAAAATAGGACGGACAAGCGAAGTAAAAAAACTTTAGTTGTATAGGGGTCGTCAAATTATTTTGACCATCTTTTGATGAAACCCAGAACCCTAATGGCCTTCGCGACCGTGGTGGAAATATGGCTGTATAAACTCAACTTATGGTACATAAGTACGCCCAAATCATTCATATATTGTTTAGAAAATAAGTGACCAGTTGAGGAGATTTACGAAAAAAAGTGTTAAGATTTAATAGATTAAACAGCTTGTAGCCGACTAAATGAATCTGTATCTTTATAAGTAAGACAAAGCTTGACATCGACAGCATACATAAGCACACGCGAATGAACAATGACTGTTGGAAGATCGTTAACGAATAATGTGAAAAGCAGAGGGCGTAGATTACTACCTTGAGGTACACCAGAAGTCACAGGAATGGAAACGGAAAAAGAAGACTTAAAAAGTACCTTCTGTTTTCTATTTGTTAAATATTCTGGAACCCAAGAAAGAAAAACAGGTGGAAACCCAGTGTCGTTCAGTTTAGTAAGTAATAGTGTATGATTAACAGAATCAAATTCATTGCTGAAGTCCTTGTATATGACATCAGTTTGTTTAGCATTTTTAAACCCCTTGATAATTATAGAGGTAAATTCTAAAATGTTAGTGGTTGTAAATCTACGTTTCACAAACCCATGTTGGGAAGGCGAAATAATAGAGCTGCAAAAATGTTGCAATTGAGAAGTTATAATTTTCTCAAGAGCTTTCAGAATAGCGGACAATTTTGAGATACCCCTATAGTTAGAGGCTTCGGACTTTTTGTCATTTTCATGCAGAGGAATGATATACGACTCCTTCCAAATAGATGAGAAAGAGGAAGATTCGACAGACAATAGAAACAATTTTAAAATGGGTTTACATAATGCGTTTGCACAGAACCTGAGTACACATCCAGGAAGACCATCTGGCCCCGGAGAATAAACAGGTTTAACTAATTTAAGTTCGCTAAGAATAGAACTTTCATCAATCACAGGATTGAAAATTCAATTAGCCTTTTTTAAATGATAAGGATACGGACCTGCTTGATATTCCGTTGAGGAATAAGTTCTTTTGAAAAAGCTCTCAAACATATCGGCAATTGCCTGATCACTGCTCGTTTTCTTATTTTGAAAGGACAAAAAGGTGGCTGCACAGAGGTCTTACGTTTAGAATTGACAAAATTATAAAATTGTTTATGGTCAGAAGAAAACTGAAGGTTACACCGCTGAAGATTATTCTAATAGCATTGTGTATTAAGCATCATGAATTTTGAACGAGCGACTGTATACAGAGCGTAATATGATGAACGACGTGTTTTTTAAACTTTTTATAATTTCAAATTGCGAAAAAGCGAGTACAAAAAAAAGCTGAGTTCATATCTCTACAATTGTACAGATAGGACCAATCGGTAGTAGCAATGAAACATCACAATAAGAAGAATATTTGCATAGTCCGTATGAGCAAATTGGTCTCAATGGTGTACCTTCTTTATGAATTTTAGGTTATCCGTATATTCTTGATGGAATTGATGTGTTTGTTATTGGCTTTTTTCGTTCGGTCCTTGAAATAAGTTCTTGTTTGTATAATTTTTCCACCAATTCGTTGTTTTTGTCTGTTTTTGTCAGTGGTTTTGTCCTTCCTTAAAGTTCTATATGTATTTCAATCGATAAATATACTATCAATTTTTTTGTCATACTCAGTCTTAACCATTGCAACTGTCTTATTTCGTTTATCTGAAGTTAAAATTAATATGTCATCATTCTGTATAAGAAATTTCCTTGTTTGTTCCACTGTGTCAGGTATTGCACGATCTGCTGCTTCTTCTTTGTGAGATGTTTTGTGGTCTTTTATTAATAAAGAGAATTTTGTACGTGCTTCCTCTTGTTGTTTCTTGTTTATTAAGCTGTGTATCCACAGTGCGTGGACGTGTAAAAATAAGTAGCTGTTTCTTGTTGTTAAACTGCTGTTATGATAATCACAATTCACTATTGTTTATAGTTTCCCTGAAGACGACCACCGATGAGTGGCGGAATTATCGGAAAAGAATATAAAAACAAACTGTTTTTATACCCTTGCAAAAAGGGTATATTAATTTTGATCAGAAGTGTGCAACGCATAGAACGAAGCATCTCCGACCATACAAAGTATATATATTCTTGATCATCACGACGAGACGAGTTCAAATAGCCATGTCCGTCCGTCCGTCCGTCTGGATCAACGCAAACTCCTCCTAGACAGTAAGAGCTACAGAGCTGATATTTTGCACCTAGGCTTGTATATACTGCAGGCGTTGTATATCTCCGATTCAGCCGGATCGGAACACTATATCATATAGCTCCCATACAAACCCCAAAGTCACGAACAGTGACTTTTCTCAATAACTTCTTTATTTTCTGTGCTATTATCGTGAAATTACAGAGATTATTATGCCTATAAACTACTGTGCCAAATTTGATCAAGATCGGATGACTATATCTTATAGCTCCCATAGGAACGATCGGTCGAAAACAGTGACTTTTGTAAATAACTTCGTTACTTTTAACGCGATTGCTTTCGAATTAAACAGTTGTTAGTTTAATACATCTGTTAATGATTGTGCCAAATTTGATCAAGATCGGGCGACTATATCATATAGCTCCCATAGGAACGATCGGTCGAAAGCAGTGACTTTTGTAAATTACTTCGTTACTTTTAACGCGATTGCTTTCAAATTTAATATTTCTTAATTTAATATATCTGTTAATGACTGTGCCGAATTCGATGAAGATCGGGTGACTATATCATATAGCTCCCATAGGAACGATCGGTGGAAAACAGTGACTATGATCAATATCTTCGTTATTTCCTATGATTGTAGGCCATTCTTTCGCAAACATAAGGTTTTTTATATAAAACGTTCTTCCACATTGATGGCTAATAGGTAAGGAAAGAGTTACCAAAACAGTTGCAAGGGTATACAAACTTTGACGCGGTCAAAGTTAGCCCCGGCCCTCTGGTTAATTTTTTCATTTAAACAAAAAACTGACCTCGAGCAACTATAATACAAATCAATTTGACTATTGATTTGTAGTTTTTATACCATGCACCCATATGTTAAAATGGTACGTTAAAGTGGCCAAAATGTATGTAACAGGCAGAAGCTGTTCCTACCGCATATTTTTTACGAACGAACGGACTGTCCGTATAAACACCTAGTTCTCGGAGTTTTCCTAGTCGGGCCATAAGGGCGGAGTTGACTGTTGGCTAGTGGCGGCGCTAGGGTGCTCGTGTGTTTGTAAGAGTGAGCGAGGCATGTGGGAGAATTTGATATACAGACTTAAATAAATGAAAATATTCGTTTCACTTGGTGCATGGTACACCGAAGTCGGCGAGACGACTTACTTACTTCAATAACTTTAATTTTCTATTACATGGGATTTTGTAAATAACGTTGCTCTCATCCATTATTTTAAAATTTAGACTAAGTTTTGTTAAAAAGGTGTATTGGTGTATTGATGTGTTGTCATGTTTATTATCTGTTTTTACTTCATTATACCTTTGCAGAGGGTATTATAAAATTAGTCAAGTGTTTGTATAACTTTCAACTGCCGCCGTGTACAGACGTGTTTTTTAATGCACTCCGCAAAAATTGAGTGTAAAAAAAAGACCGGGTTTGCAAAAATTTGTGTAGGGCTCTCAGTCGCCCCAGAGACGCCTACTTACAATCATATTGCTATTAGATTGCTCTAACAGCAATAAATACTAAGTTGCAACAACAAAGTGCGTAATTTTTACAAAAGCCATGTCCAACAATTCGGGCCCAAGCTCTCTCGATCCCCAACAGCAACAGCTACAAGAACTAATTGTACAACAACAACGTGAGCGTCGACTCTCGGTCCAACGCAACAACGCGTGGTGTCGCCGACCCCACTGAATGTTAACGTAAGGAATAACACCGAAAGTGCCAGCCACTCAGCAATCAAAAGCAACTTACCGTGGAGAGAGCAGTGTGCTTCTCCATCAATAACGATAACTGGGTCACCGATTGCACCGACCAGCACCGTCAGCTCGTTGACAGCAACTACTGCAACGTCTGTCGAAGTATTGACCTGCCTCAAACCGTCAACGACAAGTCGCCCTGAGTCAGCCACAATAGTAAACCCAACGACTTCTGTCCAAACTGGAATGGATAGATATATTAAAATAACTAAGCGGAAGCTAAGCCCGCAAAAGAAAAAAAGTGGCAATACGCCAAAAATAACCAAACCAAATGAACGAGTAGCACCCCTTAGCGGGAATCGTTTTAAAATTCTTGCCGATCAGCAAGATGATCAAGCCGGCGCTGTAGATAAAGTCAAATCGGCTAGACCACCCCCTTTATACATCCGTGGAGCCAACTGCAGCGCCCTAATTTCGAAGCTAGTAGAAACAGTAGGGGCAAATAACTTTGTTGTAACCCCTCTCAATAGGGGTAACATTAAAGAAATTAAATGTCAAACTGAGGACAATTTCCGCATCATCGAAAAGTACCTCCTTAATGCTAACATCAACTTCTATACCTACCAAACTAAAAAGCAGTAAAGGGCTCCAGGTTGTGTTGAAGGGGATTGAGCCATCGGTCCCTACTCAAGAAATAGCAGACAGAAATAACTGTGGAGGGAACCACACGGCCAAATACAGAGGATGTCCTGTCTTCAAGGATCTTAAATCTCACCTAAACGGGCGCAAACCCCCAGCTGGACCAAAAATCACCGTCAACGCCTCCAAAACTACACCGGAGGTATTCTTCGCCAAGGCTGTTAGATCATCTAACATGCCTGCTACATACAGTCCATCTACAGAATCCGCAAAGTAGCGCACCAGAGCTTACCCAGCAAACTCCAAGTGGCTTAGAGGCCCTATTGATCTCACTCAATCAAAACATGACCACTTTTATGACGTTCATGCAAAACTGTATGCACGAACTGATGCGGAATCAAAACCTGCTTATCCAGTAGCTTATCGAGAATAAATAATGGCTTCCCTACGTCTATGTCTTTGGAATGCTAACGGCATCTCCAAGCAAAAATATGAACTGCAACTATTCCTAGACTCAAGTGAAATCGACGTTTTGCTGATTTCGGAAACACATTTAACATCAAAAAATAATTTTCAAATACCAATATACCTTCTATGCAACAAACCATCCAGACGGAAAAGCTCATGTCGGGACTGGTATCCTAATCAAAAACCGTATAAAACACTCGTTCCTCAACAGATTTGAAACACAGCACCTACAAGCAACTGCTATAACCGTCCAAACCAGCTGCGGCAACACTACATTGGTTGCCCTGTACTGCCCACCACGCTTCTCAATCTCTGAAAAGGAATTTACCGATTTCTTTAACACACTCGGAGATCGCTTCATTGCAGCAGGGGACTATAACGCCAAACATACGCACTGGGGATCTCGCCTGGTAAATCCTAAAGGCAAGCAGTTGTACAACACAATAGTCAACCCTCTCAATAAGATGGATTGCGTCTCACCGGGTAGGCCTACTTATTGGCCAACAGATCTATAGAATGTGCCTGACTTGATTGATTTCGCAGTAACCAAGAGGATTCCACGTAATCGGATCACCCCGGATACACTGCTAGATTTAACTTCCGATCACTCTCCAGTGCTATTCACACTGTTAACAAGACCTCAAGTACTTGATCGCCCATATAGGCTTATAAACAACAAAACAAATTGGCTAAAATTTAAAATGTACATGAGTGCCCACATTGACTGTTCGCCGAAACTGGATGCTGCAGAGGACATTGATATGTGCGTCTCTGCACTTGAGTCTATGATGGCAGCTGCAGCAAGAGTATCTACTCCACCTGCCTCTTCTTACACTAAACCTGTTGACAGGCCTACGAACCGGCGAATAGAACAATTAGTAACGGAAAAACGACGTCTAAGAAGAGAATGGCAGATTACTCGCTCACCAGCAGCAAAACTTCGCCTAAGGCATGCTAATCGCAACCTCTCCAAGGCGTTAAGACAAGAGGAAAGCTGGGCTCAAAGACAATACATAGAAAAGCTCAGCCCAACCAGCACTAAACATTCTCTGTGGAAAGCCCACCCAACTTTAAGCGCTCCTACAGAGACAATTTCACCGATAAGGAGTCCAACCGGTGGATGGGCCCGCAGTGACGAAGAGAGGGCATCCGTATTTGCCACACATCTTAAAAAGGTTTTCCAGCCAAATCCAACATCAAACTCATCTGTACTTCCCCCTCCGAGCACACTAACGGATAGTGAGTACTCGGAACTCCAATCGGACGAGATCACTGCAGTTATTAAAAACCACATAAAGCCAAAAAAAGCCCCTGACCATGACCTAATCACACCGAAAATGATCCTGGAACTCCCTATCATTGCCATACAATACATCTGCAAACTGTTCAACGCTGTAATAAGAATTGGCTACTTCCCAAGAACATGGAAAAGGTCCACTATCATCATGATTCCTAAAGTGGGAAAGGACAAAACCCAGCCATCATCCTATAGGCCAATTAGTTTGCTGCCATGTCTTTCGAAGCTTTTTGAAAAGGTCCTGCAGATCCGACTAAACTCATTTCTGGCATCGGAGAACACAATCCCTTCACATCAGTTCGGCTTCCGCATGGTACAATTGAACAAGTCAATCGCATAACATCCGAAATACGAACAGCATTCGAACTAAAAGAATACTGTGCGGCTGTCTTTCTCGACGTTGCCCAGGCTTTCGATAGAGTTTGGCTGGAGGGTCTGATGTTCAAAATCCGGCAAAAACTGCCACAGTACACCCACAAACTCATGGAATCTTACCTTTACAATAGGCAATTCGATGTAAGATGTAATAGCTCCGTCTCGGCTGATTTTGAAATCAAAGCTGGTGTACCGGAAGGCAGTGTACTCGGCCCATTGCTCTACCTACTGTACACTGCAGACTTACCAACGAGTTTAGGACTTACAACGTCCACTTTTGCCGATGACACGGCAATCCTCAGCAGATCCAAATGCCCAATACAAGCCTCTGCAAAATTAGAGGAACACCTCAAGGTGGTAGAGGAATGGCTAGCAACCTGGCGTATCCGGGTCAACGAGCAGAAATGCAAACATGTTACATATACGCTTAACAGAAGAAACTGTCCAGCTCTAATGCTAAACAACGTACCAGTACTCAAGCCGAGGATGTCACTTACCTTGGCATCCACCTAGACAGAAGACTAACTTGGCGCAAGCACATCGAAGCAAAAAAGTCACAACTTAAACTGAAAGCGAGTAGCCTACATTGGATCATCAATGCTCGGTCCCCTCTACGTCTGGAGTATAAAGTCCTTCTATACAACTCCGTACTGAAACCCATCTGGACTTACGGAGCCGTACTATGGGGAAATGCAAGTACCAGCAATGTCGATATTATACAAAGAGCGCAGTCGAAGATTTTAAGATCAATCACGGGGGGCCCCGTGGTATATACGGAACGACAACATTCAAAATGATCTAAATATACCTAGCGTAAAATCTGAAATAGGTAGTCAACAACTAAAGTGTTCTGCGAAACTGGATGCACACCCAAATGTTCTTGCCAATTCCCTTACGCGAACTAATAATAGAACTCGTCTTAAAAAAAATGACAGACCAACCCAATAACAAGTGATTCGGGCCGCCTGCAACATCCCCAGGATTTATCTTAAGTACTAGATTAAGAAAAATATCTCAAACTTGTTGTTAGGCTCTAATTTAAGAGTAGATTCAACAAATATATATTAAACGTAAAAAAAAAAAAGTGTTTGTAACGCACAGAAGGAGGCGTTTTCGACCCCATAAAGTATATAAATTCTTTATCAGCATAAGAAGCTGAGTAGATATAGCCATGTCCGTCTGTCCGTCAGTGCGTATGCATTTTACTCAGCCATCTTTTATTACCTGGGTCAGATCAAGTATACAAATCTCTAGGTTCGGACTAAGGACTGCAAGGGTATATAAACTTTGGCATAGCCGAAGTCAGCTTTTTTGATATTTTTTATTGTAACAAATGGTTTGTAATAATCTTTCTAACAATTGGGGAACATATTCACATACTAAACGCACAAAAACTTCTTTTGTTTGCCTGCTGTCAAGCTTCTGTATTTATTCACTAATGTATTAATTACATAAATTTTAAAATTGTTATCCTTTAAAATATTTCTTATCTCAATGTTAAATTCTCTCTTTTATAACTATACAACCTTCTAAAAGTTTACCTTCATTCCTTAATTAAATAGAATTAAAATTAGGCTTGGTGTTATTTTTATGCAAAAGCTTCTAAATGGTTTAATAAACTCGCCTAAGTTATTGGCTCAGGTTAATCTGTCGGTACCATGTGGACGGAGTAGACATCCCATTATACATATATTTAACCCTTATTCGTTGTTCTTCTAACTATGCCATGCATAAACCCTTTAGGGTTGTCTGCTCGGATTACAACCTTCTACTTCCCGTAATGTGTTCAAAGTCTTCTATTACCTTTCTTAAAACATCTATCCCCTCTTAATATGTTCATAGATAGCTTTAGTATTATTATTTATTTGTCGGCTTTTCCCCATGTGTACTAGTCCACTATTGCACTGCACTATTTAGGTTTAAGTTAGGTAGGGTAAACAACGTCTTCTTTCAGCAAAAATGAAGTACAACTTTAAAAAAATCAAAAATCAAGCAAACACCAAATAATCACCAAGAAATTGGCAAAATTAAGAAATATTAAATTATTACTATTATTATTACTAATAAAGCATACAATTTTGACGAACAGACGATTGGTTCACTTACCAACTGGCATTAAAATTAAGAATCCTGTGCAATATTAAATTAGAAACTTGCAAACAAGTACTCACTATTGGATATATAATTAATTTAAAGGTTTTTTAAGGAAAATTGTTATGGAACGTTAAATTTAGATTAACAATCTCTGTTTGGCTGAAATTTTTTTAAATTTTTATTTGAAATAATTTTATTAAGCGCAATGGGATCGAACACAAGATTCCACCGAAATTAGAGGCAAACAAAACAAAAGGGTTGCTTGAAATGTTTAAAAATTTGAGTCACACGTAATCTTATTCGTTCTTTTATTTTATTACAGGAACATATCCGAAAAGTCTTACCACCAATTTCCACCAAACGAAATGACGTTCTGCAAGTACAAAATGGTTTACAAGGACACTTCTATGATATGGAATACGGAGTTCAGTAAGTTACATATGTGTAAAAATCTTCTTTCATGGATTTAATTTTTTACTTTATTTATAGAGCTCTAAAATCAATCCAGAAATCGGAATCAATTTTTCACAATATCCAAGAAATGTTAAAGGCTACAATATTCATGAAGCAACAACTCAAATATAAAGCCAAAAAAAAGGTTAAAACCGAAAATGGAAAAAACTCAGTATACAAACGATTTTCCGCTCATCTAACATTCGACCCTTTAGAACTCCCAGACTTAAGTGGTGGCCAACCTAATATGGGTGAACTACAAAGATCACACACTACCTTACATTAAAATTTTTTATCATAATTAAACTATAAAATAATAAATAATTTTCACTTTTATTGCTGAATAATTCCATCTCGGCTATTTGACATTCAACATTATACATAAATGGTTGGAATTATAAAAAATGTTTGAAGCAAAGCTTTTTTACCGGCGGTCTTCCAAAAACTATTGTTAGTAAATAGAAACCAGAGTACTGGGGAAGAAGTTGGTGTAATATTGTCTAGACGTTGACGCGTACAATGCGAAGTACGTACAAGTGGCCCATTCAAAGTGGAAAAACGTTTTCAAGGGTTTCTTTAAAGTCTAATGTTTGCGAAACGGTTTACATACGAAAAAACGAAGTTATTAATCAGAGTCAATGTTTTCTGCCGATTGTTCGTTTGGGAGCTATAAGATATAGTCGTCTGATCTTGATAAAATTTGGCACAGACATTAAAAGATACATAAAACTGACTGAAAGTTTAATTTGAAAGAATTCGCGTAGAAAGTAACGAAGTTATTGACAAAAGTCACTGTTTTTGACCGACCGTTGCTATGGGAGCTATGACATAGTCACCCGATCTTAAACGAATTCGGCACAGCAGTTTCCAGATAAATAATACTGACAAATGTTTAATTTTATAGCAATAGCGTTAAAAGTAACGAAGTTATTGACAAAAGTCACTGTTTTTGACCGATTGTTCCTATGGGAGCTATATGATATGGTCACCCTATCTTGATCAAATTTGGCAGAGTCGTTTATAAGTGTAATAAGCTTACTAATATTAAATTTCGACAATATCTCTGAAAATAACGAAGTTATTAAGAAAAGTCACTGTTCATGACTTTGCCGTTTGTATGGGAGCTATATGATATAGTGGTCTGATCCGGCTGAATCCGAGATATACCACCCCAGCAGTATATACAAGCCTACATGCAAATTTCAGCTCTGTAGCTGTTACGGTCTAGGAGGAGTTTGCGTTGATCCAGACGGACGGACGGACGGACATGGCTATATGAAATCGTCTCGTCGTGCAAGGGTATAAAAATATATACAGTTATATATTCAAGGCACCTTTAACCTATCATACCTTCTATTACCCTAGAATTTATGTTTATGCTTAACACTGGAATATGGACTTAGTGCAACTGTAAATATAAAAATAAAAGAGAACTAAGAAGAGTGTGTACAGCTTGCACTAATTCTGCCTTTTGATAATTCATATTTTTTGCTCGTCGATTCACTCGCTAATCTTCTGTTCAATAGTAAAGATTTAAACTTAAGAAAATAAAAAACGTGAAATAAAATTAACTTATCGTGGGAGAGGCTCAAAGGAATATAAGGCAAAACTCCATAAACTCATGGACATTGCTGAAGGAAGCACTAAGTACGGCACGCAGACGCCTCTCGAAGAACTACTAAGAAGGCTCTATAATACGGACTACATGGGAAACCTTCGTAAGTTTTGTGAAGAGCTACAAAAAAATTCATGTGTAATTGCTGACAAACTAGAATTAAAAGGTAACGCAGTAAATTCAGCTGTGTATACCCAGACAATGGAAAATACTATTAAAAATTGTATTCAGAGAAAGTTACCTGATATTCATTGTACTGTCAAGGTATTATATTAGCACTGTATCAAAACTAAAACGGTTTGCGCAGCATGAGGGCTATTATGAAGAAAGGAATAAACTCACCAATAAAAATGATTCCATGCCAACTAATTATATGAGTAATATGGCAAGAGACTGTCAGAATTTTCAATCGTCAAATTCATTTATGGACCCAGGGCCTAACCAATCAATTCTGCCTCAATATTCCAATGGTCAAACGGGAGTAACCCTATCTCACCAGTACAATCAGCTGTAGAATAAATTTAACCAACAGCTACACCAGGGATACAGGCAAATCCGAGAAATGCAGAAATGAATAATAGATCTGGGAGCAAACCAATAGGCCAAATAAAAGAAATAGAGAATGAAGTAGTGGACACCAACGAATGGATACGAACGAAAATTTTCAAATGAGTGCCTTTCCAGAAAAAAAATACCTAACAATTAAGTTCAATGAGAAATATTACAAATGCTTAATAGATAATGGATCTTCTGTCAATCCAATTAACCATAATTTTTTTAATCTTCTCAAACATTCTACATTTACAAGTTCTCAAATAATTATGATTTGTTATTCGGAATAGAGATTTTAAAAGATTGCGGAGATGAATTAACAAACAGGTTTAAGGACACTATATAACTTTGTCTTTAGCCATCATAGCTCCCAATCTAAAAAAGATCAACATTCTTTTCAAAACTAAGTTGTAAACCAGCCTCCAACGGAAATTGTTTATTTATAAACAAATAAAGGATGTGTAGAACAGGTTATTGTTAAAAAAAAGTAACTCTCCGTATTGTAGTCCACTTTGGGAAGTGCCGAAAAAAAAGATGCATCAGGCAAAATGAAATTTAGAATCGTAATAGACCATAGAGGATTAAATGAAATTACTATAAGCGATAAATTTCCAATCCCTAACATGGAGGAAATACTTGGGAGAAGTCAGTATTTTTATACCATACACCCATAGGGGGAAATGGTTTATTCAAGTCGCCAAAATATATGTAACAGGCAGAAGGAAGCTTCTCCGACCCTATAGAGTATATATATTCTTGATCAGGATCAACAGCCGAGTCAATCTATGAACACCTAGATCTTGGAGACTGTAAAAGCTAGAGCCACCAAATTTGGTATGTATACTCGTGCAGTATGTAAATGTATAAAGATAATTGGATTTCGGACACGCCCCCTTACGCCCCCAGGAATCACATAAAACTGTTTTTCTTAAAAAGTATAACAGCTAGAGACATCGAATTTGATTTATATACTCGTTTAGTTAGCGCGCAGAAACTAATTGTTCCTACTTTTTGCAACGCCCCCTTCCGCCCTAGGAATTTACATAAAACTGATTTTCTTAAAAACTATGATAGCTACCCACATTAAATTTGGTATGTAGACTAGCTTAATAGACGCGCAGATATTGGTTGTTTAAAAATTTTGCCACGCCCACTTCCGCCCCCGCAAATTAAACAAAACTGATTTTATCAAAAACTAACAAAGCTAAAGTCACCAAATTTATACATCTACATCAAACATATACAACTTTTCATATTTTGCCACGCCCACTTGCCCCTCCATAATTTAGAAAAAACCGATTTCCTTCTGTAGTTTTTTGACTATCGGCAGACTAATTAATCTTATCTATTTCTACCAAACTACCAAATTTTATTGAAATCGGACTAGAAACATGCAAAATATGCGTATGAACGTATTTTACTACTCAGTCCATAAGGCCAGGATTGGCCGTTGGCTAGTGGCGGCGCTAGAGTGCTAGTGTGTTTGTAGAGTGAGCGAGATAGCACAAAGTATGAAGCATGTAAAAACAATTTAAAAGACATACATTTGTTTTCAAAATTTGAAATATTTGTTTCATCTGGTCGGCGAGTCGACTTACTTACTTCATTTTCTTATTGTTTTATCCAAACTCTATTTATAGAAAAATAATATAAAGCAATGTAAACCACACAGATCAGCTGTGTGGCGTTGCCACTTAGTTCACAGTTTTATGAGCTGGTTACCTAGATTTCGATTCTAACCACTTTAGCAAATATCGATAACAAAAAGAAAATACTAACTAATCGAATTCAGTTGAATTTTAAAATAATTGAAACTCCTGTACAATTACATTGCGATTGCAGCAGCAACAGCAATGGAAACAAAAGTCCTCAAAGACCCACTCAAAACAAGAAAAACAAAATTTCGGATGTGTGGAACTACTTCAAACGTTCAGAAGACAAGCAATTGGCAAAAATGCTGGAACTGCCAAAAAGAATATAAGACGAGGATAAATAATTAAAATTTACGGGACCATATTTAAAGATTTCACCCGCAATTGAAGAATAAAGCACCTGCTTCAAACACACCACCTCCAGATGCTGTTGCAGATGAAAGCAACTGCGTTCACCAGCAGCAGCTGTACGTCGAGCATGCGATCGGTGGATTCGTATTTAAAAAGACCCTTTTATACGACTCTTACTTTAACCGCAAGAAGGAAATCGACTATTCATTAGCTGCGATGGTTGCGAAAGACGTTCAATTTTATAGAATTCTTAAAGACGAAGAATTTGCTGACTACTCGTACACTTTAGATCCACGGTACAAACTCCCCAGCCGAACACAACTGGGGGATGTGCTGATGACGGATCACAAGCCATTTCAATCACAAATATTGCATTTAAGCCGCATCACTTGCAACCAAAAAACGAAGTGATGCAACCAATCATTCAGAACAAAAGATTGCCGACACATTGAAGGAAATTTACCTATTCTGGAACATATTGAAAACAACTGCATGCGAAATTTTAAAAATACAAAATCTTCCATGTATTGCCCACACTTTGAATTTGGTGGTCCGAGATGGCCTAAAACTGGACAACGACAAAAAAAAAAGCTCTATTGCCAACGAAAAGTTAAGGTCTGCTCAGAAAAATTTTGCATAGACTTTGTTGCAAGAAGATTTGAGTCAATCAAAAAACGCCTATCTGTGTATGAGCAGCGCCCAGTTACCAGAATATCAACATTCTGGATCCGCGCTTCGTTCGTAATTTGACTGAATTGGCCGGTAATTAAAATCCTAATGACTTTGATGATAAAATAGAATGCACCACAAATCCGAATCGGATCAGGATCCAATTTTTAATTTTTTGGATAACCGAGCTGAATGGGGAAAATGTTGTGTATACAACTCTTAGAGTCTAGGAGGCGACAATTGTTCTTAAAAATACTTATTCTAATGACCCACGTTTTTTCGGGGGTTGTAAATTGTTTATATTTCATGCTCAGTCGGTTATGTGATACCGCGACGTTTTCACAATCTTAAATGTTTTCTACAGAGCGTGTTTAACAAATTGGTTTACTAATATCACCCGATGATTAACAATTTTTTTTCGGGATATCTACCCACTCCTGATGTGTATTACTGTGTTGACTTCTAGCCTTTTTATATGGTGGAAACATTAAAGACCAAGGACTTCTACCTTTCGGCTTAAGCCAATGTGCTTCACGTTGTTTGATAGCTGAAATTTGAGAGGTTTTTTGTTTAGATGTCCCTTATGAACATTTTGCAATACCTGTCTTTTTTGTACTACAGACTCGGATTATTTATTTTGATCCATATTTTTTAAATAATCCTTATTTAATTTGACCAATGCCATCTGAATATTCTCATTTCTTACTGTGTCTGGAATATATACTTTTTCTTTCCCAGTTTCTACTATACCTCGAAAGTGAGTCCTGCCAAATTACGTATTTTCGGCCTAGTAGACCATCAATCTTTGTAACTCCTTTTTTTATGATTTGCGTATATACGTTTACACCCATTATTGTATCAACCTTACCAGGTTTATTAAAGGTAGGATCAGCAAGTACGTAGCATTACCATTTTGACATATCCACGCTTACCCTTTTTAATGGAAGAGCTTTCATTTTCTTTGGCAACACAATTGCCTCAACCTTAAGAAGTTCTTTCCATGGATTTCGCATTTTTACATCTATTTTACCTTATATTTTGATTTTTTGTATATTGTATGTTGTTTAATTTTAGGTAATTGAGCCGTGTCCTCAGACAAATTGGTGCTCTGCGAACCACTATCAATAAGGGCTCTTAGGGTCTTATACCCTCCATGTAAATTTTTTACTTAGATTAGAGCTGTAGTCAACAGTGTTGATTGTGCCGTTGCACAAGTATTAACTCTCTCCTGTTTTTCTTCAAAATGGAGTAAGGTATGGTGTTCCTTACTACACAATGAACATGCTTAGGTTTCGTACATCCTTCTAAGTTTATCTCCTACACGTGTTCTGCTTGTATGGCCTGGGTTACAAGGGAGGCAGGATAAAGAGAAAATGCATAAGTTAAGTGTACAATAACTCGAGAATTATTGCAATGAAATTAACTTACATTAATCTCTTGATAAAACCACGCTGTCCAATAAGTCTTATTTGCCCTATTTATACCATGCACCCATAGGGTGAAATGGTATATTAAAGTCGCCAAAATGTATGTAACAGGCAGAAAGAAGCTTCTCCGACCCTATAAAGTATATATATTCTTGATCAGGATCAACAGCCGAGTCGATCTATCCATGTCCGTCTGTTCGTCCGCTCGTCCGTCTGTATTAACACGCAGATCTCGGAGGCTATAGGAGCTAGAGCCACCAAATTTGGTATGTATACTCGCGTAGTATGTAAATGTATAGAGTTAATGGAATTTCGGCTACGCCCACTTACGCCTCAAAGAATCACATAAAACTATTTTTCTTAAAAAGTATAACAGCTAGAGACATCAAATTTGGTTTATATACTCGTTTAGTTGGCGAGCAGAAACTAAATGTTCCTACTTTTTGCCACACCCCCTTCCGACACAAAGAAACACATAAAACTGATTTTTTTAAAAAGTATGACAGGTACCAACATCAAATTTGGTATGTGGACTAGCTTAATAGACGCGCAGATATTGACTGTCTAAAAATTTTACCACGCCCACTTCCGCCCCCGCAAATTAAACAAAACTGATTTTATCAAAAACTAACAAAGCTAAAGTCATCAAATATATTATGTACACTGGGTTAGTATGCGCGCAGAGTATACATCTTTTCATATTTTGCCACGCTCACTTCCGCCTCCATAATTTAGAAAAAACCGATTTGTAGTAGTTTTAGTAGTTTTTTGACTATCGCATTCAAATCTTATCTATTTCTACCAAACTACCAAATTTTATTGAAATCGGACTACAAACATGCAAAATATGCGTATGAACGTATTTTACTACTCAGTCCATAAGGCCATGATTGGCCGTTGGCTAGTGGCGGCGCTAGAGTGCTAGTGTGTTTGTAAAGTGAGCGAGATAGCACATAGTATGAAGCATGTAAAAACAATTTAATAGACATACATTTGGTTTTCAAAATTTGAAATATTTGTTTCATCTGGTCGGCGAGTCGACTTACTTTCTTCACGTTCTTATTGTTTTATCCAAACTCTATTTATAGAAAAATAATATAAAGCAATGTAATCCAAACCGATCAGATGTGTGGCGTTGCCACTTAGTTCACAGTTTTATGAGCTGGTTACCTAGATTTCGATTCTAACCACTTTAGCAAATATCGATAACAAAAAGAAAATACTAACTAATCGAATTCAGTTGAATTTTAAAATAATTGAAACTCCTGTACAATTACATTGCGATTGCAGCAGCAACAGCAATGGAAACAAAAGTCCTCAAAGACCCACTCAAAACAAGAAAAACAAAATTTCGGATGTGTGGAACTACTTCAAACGTTCGGAAGACAAGCAATTGGCAAAAATGCTGGAACTGCCAAAAAGAATATAAGACGAGTATAAATAATTAAAATTTACGGGACCATATTTAAAGATTTCACCTGCAATTGAAGAATAAAGCACCTGCTTCAAACACACCACCTCCAGATGCTGTTTCAGATGAAAGCAACTGCGTCCACCAGCAGCAGCTGTACGTCGAGCACGCTATCGGTGGATTCGTATTTAAAAAGGACCCTTTTAAACGACTCTTACTTTAACCGCAAGAAGGAAATCGACTATTCATTAGCTGCGATGGTTGCGAAAAACGTTCAACCTTATAAAATTCTTAAAGACGAAGCATTTGCTGACTACTCTTACACTTTAGATCCACGGTACAAACTCCCCAGCCGAACACAACTGGGGGATGTGCTGATGACGGATCACAAGCCATTTCAATCACAAATATTGCATTTAAGCCGCATCACTTGCAACCAAAAAAAGAAGTGATGCAACCAATCATTCAGAACAAAAGATTGCCGACACATTGAAGGAAATTTACCTATTCTGGAACATATTGAAAACAACTGCATGCGAAATTTTAAAAATACAAAATCTTCCATGTATTGCCCACACTTTGAATTTGGTGGTCCGAGATGGCCTAAAACTGGACAACGACAAAAAAAAAAAAGCTCTATTGCCAACGAAAAGTTAAGGTCTGCTCAGAAAAATTTAGCATAGACTTTGTTGCAAGAAGATTTGAGTCAATCAAAAAACGCCTATCTGTGTATGAGCAGCGCCCAGTTACCAGAATATCAACATTCTGGATCCGCGCTTCGTTCGTAATTTGACTGAATTGGCCGGTAATTAAAATCCTAATGACTTTGATGATAAAATAGAATGCACCACAAATCCGAATCGGATCAGGATCCAATTTTTAATTTTTTGGATAACCGAGCTGAATGGGGAAAATGTTGTGTATACAACTCTTAGAGTCTAGGAGGCGACAATTGTTCTTAAAAATACTTATTCTAATGACCCACGTTTTTCGGGGGTTGTAAATTGTTTATATTTCATGCTCAGTCGGTTATGTGATACCGCGACGTTTTCACAATCTTAAATGTTTTCTACAGAGCGTGTTTAACAAATTGGTTTACTAATATCACCCGATGATTAACAATTTTTTTTCGGGATATCTACCCACTCCTGATGTGTATTACTGTGTTGACTTCTAGCCTTTTTATATGGTGGAAACATTAAAGACCAAGGACTTCTACCTTTCGGCTTAAGCCAATGTGCTTCACGTTGTTTGATAGCTGAAATTTGAGAGGTTTTTTGTTTAGATGTCCCTTATGAACATTTTGCAATACCTGTCTTTTTTGTACTACAGACTCGGATTATCTATTTTGATATTATTTTTTAAATAATCCTTATTTAATTTGACCAATGCCATCTGAACTCTCATTTCTTACTGTGTCTGGAATATATACTTTTTCTTTCCCAAATTACGTATTTTCGGCCTAGTAGACCATCAATCTTTGTAACTCCTTTTTTTATGATTTGCGTATATACGTTTACACCCATTATTGTATCAACCTTACCAGGTTTATTAAAGGTAGGATCAGCAAGTACGTAGCATTACCATTTTGACATATCCACGCTTACCCTTTTTAATGGAAGAGCTTTCATTTTCTTTGGCAACACAATTGCCTCAACCTTAAGAAGTTCTTTCCATGGATTTCGCATTTTTACATCTATTTTACCTTATATTTTGATTTTTTGTATATTGTATGTTGTTTAATTTTAGGTAATTGAGCCGTGTCCTCAGACAAATTGGTGCTCTGCGAACCACTATCAATAAGGGCTCTTAGGGTCTTATACCCTCCATGTAAATTTTTTACTTAGATTAGAGCTGTAGCCAACAGTGTTGATTGTGCCGTTGCACAAGTATTAACTCTCTCCTGTTTTTCTTCAAAATGGAGTAAGGTATGGTGTTCCTTACTACACAATGAACATGCTTAGGTTTCGTACATCCTTCTAAGTTTATCTCCTACACGTGTTCTGCTTGTATGGCCTGGATTACAAGGGAGGCAGGATAAAGAGAAAATGCATAAGTTAAGTGTACAATAACTCGGGAATTATTGCAATGAAATTAACTTACATTAATCTCTTGATAAAACCACGCTGTCCAATAAGTCTTATTTGCCCTATTTATACCATGCACCCATAGGGTGAAATGGTATATTAAAGTCGCCAAAATGTATGTAACAGGCAGAAAGAAGCTTCTCCGACCCTATAAAGTATATATATTCTTGATCAGGATCAACAGCCGAGTCGATCTATCCATGTCCGTCTGTTCGTCCGCTCGTCCGTCTGTATTAACACGCAGATCTCGGAGGCTATAGGAGCTAGAGCCACCAAATTTGGTATGTATACTCGCGTAGTATGTAAATGTATAGAGTTAATGGAATTTCGGCTACGCCCACTTACGCCCCAAAGAATCACATAAAACTATTTTTCTTAAAAAGTATAACAGCTAGAGACATCAAATTTGGTTAATATACTCGTTTAGTTGGCGAGCAGAAACTAAATGTTCCTACTTTTTGCCACACCCCCTTCCGACACAAAGAAACACATAAAACTGATTTTTTTAAAAAGTATGACAGGTACCAACATCAAATTTGGTATGTGGACTAGCTTAATAGACGCGCAGATATTGACTGTCTAAAAATTTTGCCACGCCCACTTCCGCCCCCGCAAATTAAACAAAACTGATTTTATCAAAAACTAACAAAGCTAAAGTCATCAAATATATTATGTACACTGGGTTAGTATGCGCGCAGAGTATACATCTTTTCATATTTTGCCACGCTCACTTCCGCCTCCATAATTTAGAAAAAACCGATTTGTAGTAGTTTTAGTAGTTTTTTGACTATCGCATTCAAATCTTATCTATTTCTACCAAACTACCAAATTTTATTGAAATCGGACTACAAACATGCAAAATATGCGTATGAACGTATTTTACTACTCAGTCCATAAGGCCATGATTGGCCGTTGGCTAGTGGCGGCGCTAAAGTGCTGGTGTGTTTGTAAAGTGAGCGAGATAGCACATAGTATGAAGCATGTAAAAACAATTTAATAGACATACATTTGGTTTTCAAAATTTGAAATATTCGTTTCATCTGGTCGGCGAGTCGACTTACTTTCTTCATTTTCTTATTGTTTTATCCAAACTCCATTTATAGAAAAATAATATAAAGCAATGTAAACCAAACCGATCAGATGTGTGGCGTTGCCACTTAGTTCACAGTTTTATGAGCTGGTTACCTAGATTTCGATTCTAACCACTTTAGCAAATATCGATAACAAAAAGAAAATACTAACTAATCGAATTCAGTTGAATTTTAAAATAATTGAAACTCCTGTACAATTACATTGCGATTGCAACAGCAACAGCAATGGAAACAAAAGTCCTCAAAGACCCACTCAAAACAAGAAAAACAAAATTTCGGATGTGTGGAACTACTTCAAACGTTCGGAAGACAAGCAATTGGCAAAAATGCTTGAACTGCCAAAAAGAGTATATGACGAGTATAAATACTTAAAATTTACGGGACCATATTTAAAGATTTCACCCGCAATTGAAGAATAAAGCACCTGCTTCAAGCACACCACCTCCAGATGCTGTTGCAGATGAAAGCAACTGCGTCCACCAGCAGCAGCTGTACGTCGAGCATGCGATCGTTGAATTCGTATTTAAAAAGGACCCTTTTATACGACTCTTACTTTAACCGCAAGAAGGAAATCGACTATTCATTAGCTGGGATGGTTGCGAAAGACGTTCAATTTTATAGAATTCTTAAAGACGAAGAATTTGCTGACTACTCGTACACTTTAGATCCACGGTACAAACTCCCCAGCCGAACACAACTGGGGGATGTGCTGATGACGGATCACAAGCCATTTCAATCACAAATATTGCATTTAAGCCGCATCACTTGCAACCAAAAAACGAAGTGATGCAACCAATCATTCAGAACAAAAGATTGCCGACACATTGAAGGAAATTTACCTATTCTGGAACATATTGAAAACAACTGCATGCGAAATTTTAAAAATACAAAATCTTCCATGTATTGCCCACACTTTGAATTTGGTGGTCCGAGATGGCCTAAAACTGGACAACGACAAAAAAAAAAAAGCTCTATTGCCAACGAAAAGTTAAGGTCTGCTCAGAAAAATTTAGCATAGACTTTGTTGCAAGAAGATTTGAGTCAATCAAAAAACGCCTATCTGTGTATGAGCAGCGCCCAGTTACCAGAATATCAACATTCTGGATCCGCGCTTCGTTCGTAATTTGACTGAATTGGCCGGTAATTAAAATCCTAATGACTTTGATGATAAAATAGAATGCACCACAAATCCGAATCGGATCAGGATCCAATTTTTAATTTTTTGGATAACCGAGCTGAATGGGGAAAATGTTGTGTATACAACTCTTAGAGTCTAGGAGGCGACAATTGTTCTTAAAAATACTTATTCTAATGACCCACGTTTTTCGGGGGTTGTAAATTGTTTATATTTCATGCTCAGTCGGTTATGTGATACCGCGACGTTTTCACAATCTTAAATGTTTTCTACAGAGCGTGTTTAACAAATTGGTTTACTAATATCACCCGATGATTAACAATTTTTTTTCGGGATATCTACCCACTCCTGACCATAGCTGAGAAGTACTCATTTGGTACTGTAATTTTAAAAGAGGAGATTTCGCGAGGCCTAGAAAACTTAAACTTTTGAATTAAAACCTTAGCAGGGCAAATATTACCAATGTAAGCTGCCACAGACGACTCAGAAGTATCTGGAGCAAGCCTAGAAATAAATAATTGTTTGCGATGAGGCACTACAGTTAGTGGAGGCGGAGGAGCATTGGGATCCGCAAGTGATTGAGAGCCGGCATGATCCTGTGATTGATCAGAGTTCCCGTGAGGGATAGATTGAGGTACAGCAGGGCTTGTAATGGGTACTTCAATCTGAAAAGAAGAGCATAAAGAGGGACAAGAAGATGGTGTAGGCGAAAGTAAAATCGGAGAGGAAGTAATAGAGAGAGCTGGCGACTGCTTACGAGGCAACTCAAGGGTACATTTCTTGTGCAATTTCTCAGAAGGTGGAACAAATTTGAATTGCGACAATAATTGAACGCTAGAGTCACACTCGTTTGACAGCTGTTTGGCCAGTTTGTTTAAAGAAAGAAACCTTAAACGAAGATCCCTATATATACGGCTAAAATCAAGCTGCTGGCTAGCACAAGATGGGCAAGTCCAGCGCATTAAGCCAAGCTCAGGCTTAGAAACAGACAAACCAGAAAATTTGTCGTAGTCGCGGCCATTGAGGCCAGCACATTTTAAGTGAATAAGATTATCGCAGAGCCAACAAGATATTGCTCTGTACTGATCATCAAAACGATCAGAATGTTTGCAATTAGGTAGACAACAAGCCATTGAAAAGCCGAAAGAAAGGCAAAAAAATTATATATATATAAGAATATATAGAAAAATTAAATTCACAGCACAAAGATAATTATTGATAAAATAATCAATAATTACAAATAAAACAAAGAGACAGCTAGAGTGCACAGCACAAAAGAGAGTGCAAGAACAGTTATAAGCCGAGCTTTGAGAGGCGGCCTTACAAAAGTGATTACGCGGGAGAGAAGCTAAGCACAAGCACAAAGCAGAGAGAACAACAAAGCCACTAGCACTGATGGTATGATGGGAACGATGAGGGGAGCAACTGCAGAAGCAATGACGAAAGAAAAAGAAAAAAAAAATATGTAAATGCACCAAACACTAATCACGAAAAAGAAAAAAACTGTTTTAACTGATTAATTTGGCGAATTATGGAAATAAAACACAAGGGAGTCAAGCGAACAACACCAGCGGAAGTGTAAACAAACTAAGCACAATTAAAAATTGAGAAAAAACAATAAATATTAATAAAAACTCAGGAGCTATGCAAAAACACGACCGTCACGTCAGAGAGCAGAAAGCTATTGAAAGCTATATGGTGGAAACATTAAAGACCAAGGACTTCTACCTTTCGGCTTAAGCCAATGTGCTTCACGTTGTTTGATAGCTGAAATTTGAGAGGTTTTTTGTTTAGATGTCCCTTATGAACATTTTGCAATACCTGTCTTTTTTGTACTACAGACTCGGATTATCTATTTTGATATTATTTTTTAAATAATCCTTATTTAATTTGACCAATGCCATCTGAACTCTCATTTCTTACTGTGTCTGGAATATATACTTTTTCTTTCCCAAATTACGTATTTTCGGCCTAGTAGACCATCAATCTTTGTAACTCCTCTTTTTATGATTTGCGTATATACGTTTACACCCATTATTGTATCAACCTTACCAGGTTTATTAAAGGTAGGATCAGCAAGTACGTAGCATTACCATTTTGACATATCCACGCTTACCCTTTTTAATGGAAGAGCTTTCATTTTCTTTGGCAACACAATTGCCTCAACCTTAAGAAGTTCTTTCCATGGATTTCGCATTTTTACATCTATTTAACCTTATATTTTGATTTTTTGTATATTGTATGTTGTTTAATTTTAGGTAATTGAGCCGTGTCCTCAGACAAATTGGTGCTCTGCGAACCACTATCAATAAGGGCTCTTAGGGTCTTATACCCTCCATGTAAATTTTTTACTTAGATTAGAGCTGTAGCCAACAGTGTTGATTGTGCCGTTGCACAAGTATTAACTCTCTCCTGTTTTTCTTCAAAATGGAGTAAGGTATGGTGTTCCTTACTACACAATGAACATGCTTAGGTTTCGTACATCCTTCTAAGTTTATCTCCTACACGTGTTCTGCTTGTATGGCCTGGATTACAAGGGAGGCAGGATAAAGAGAAAATGCATAAGTTAAGTGTACAATAACTCGAGAATTATTGCAATGAAATTAACTTACATTAATCTCTTGATAAAACCACGCTGTCCAATAAGTCTTATTTGCCCTATTTATACCATGCACCCATAGGGTGAAATGGTATATTAAAGTCGCCAAAATGTATGTAACAGGCAGAAAGAAGCTTCTCCGACCCTATAAAGTATATGTATTCTTGATCAGGATCAACAGCCGAGTCGATCTATCCATGTCCGTCTGTTCGTCCGCTCGTCCGTCTGTATTAACACGCAGATCTCGGAGGCTATAGGAGCTAGAGCCACCAAATTTGGTATGTATACTCGCGTAGTATGTAAATGTATAGAGTTAATGGAATTTCGGCTACGCCCACTTACGCCCCAAAGAATCACATAAAACTATTTTTCTTAAAAAGTATAACAGCTAGAGACATCAAATTTGGTTAATATACTCGTTTAGTTGGCGAGCAGAAACTAAATGTTCCTACTTTTTGCCACACCCCCTTCCGACACAAAGAAACACATAAAACTGATTTTTTTAAAAAGTATGACAGGTACCAACATCAAATTTGGTATGTGGACTAGCTTAATAGACGCGCAGATATTGACTGTCTAAAAATTTTGCCACGCCCACTTCCGCCCCCGCAAATTAAACAAAACTGATTTTATCAAAAACTAACAAAGCTAAAGTCATCAAATATATTATGTACACTGGGTTAGTATGCGCGCAGAGTATACATCTTTTCATATTTTGCCACGCTCACTTCCGCCTCCATAATTTAGAAAAAACCGATTTGTAGTAGTTTTAGTAGTTTTTTGACTATCGCATTCAAATCTTATCTATTTCTACCAAACTACCAAATTTTATTGAAATCGGACTACAAACATGCAAAATATGCGTATGAACGTATTTTACTACTCAGTCCATAAGGCCATGATTGGCCGTTGGCTAGTGGCGGCGCTAAAGTGCTGGTGTGTTTGTAAAGTGAGCGAGATAGCACATAGTATGAAGCATGTAAAAACAATTTAATAGACATACATTTGGTTTTCAAAATTTGAAATATTCGTTTCATCTGGTCGGCGAGTCGACTTACTTTCTTCATTTTCTTATTGTTTTATCCAAACTCCATTTATAGAAAAATAATATAAAGCAATGTAAACCAAACCGATCAGATGTGTGGCGTTGCCACTTAGTTCACAGTTTTATGAGCTGGTTACCTAGATTTCGATTCTAACCACTTTAGCAAATATCGATAACAAAAAAGAAAATACTAACTAATCGAATTCAGTTGTATTTTAAAATAATTGAAACTCCTGTACAATTACATTGCGATTGCAACAGCAACAGCAATGGAAACAAAAGTCCTCAAAGACCCACTCAAAACAAGAAAAACAAAATTTCGGATGTGTGGAACTACTTCAAACGTTCGGAAGACAAGCAATTGGCAAAAATGCTTGAACTGCCAAAAAGAGTATATGACGAGTATAAATACTTAAAATTTACGGGACCATATTTAAAGATTTCACCCGCAATTGAAGAATAAAGCACCTGCTTCAAGCACACCACCTCCAGATGCTGTTGCAGATGAAAGCAACTGCGTCCACCAGCAGCAGCTGTACGTCGAGCATGCGATCGTTGAATTCGTATTTAAAAAGGACCCTTTTATACGACTCTTACTTTAACCGCAAGAAGGAAATCGACTATTCATTAGCTGGGATGGTTGCGAAAGACGTTCAATTTTATAGAATTCTTAAAGACGAAGAATTTGCTGACTACTCGTACACTTTAGATCCACGGTACAAACTCCCCAGCCGAACACAACTGGGGGATGTGCTGATGACGGATCACAAGCCATTTCAATCACAAATATTGCATTTAAGCCGCATCACTTGCAACCAAAAAACGAAGTGATGCAACCAATCATTCAGAACAAAAGATTGCCGACACATTGAAGGAAATTTACCTATTCTGGAACATATTGAAAACAACTGCATGCGAAATTTTAAAAATACAAAATCTTCCATGTATTGCCCACACTTTGAATTTGGTGGTCCGAGATGGCCTAAAACTGGACAACGACAAAAAAAAAAAGCTCTATTGCCAACGAAAAGTTAAGGTCTGCTCAGAAAAATTTTGCATAGACTTTGTTGCAAGAAGATTTGAGTCAATCAAAAAACGCCTATCTGTGTATGAGCAGCGCCCAGTTACCAGAATATCAACATTCTGGATCCGCGCTTCGTTCGTCATTTGACTGAATTGGCCGGTAATTAAAATCCTAATGACTTTGATGATAAAATAGAATGCACCACAAATCCGAATCGGATCCGGATCCAATTTTTAATTTTTTGGATAACCGAGCTGAATGGGGAAAATGTTGTGTATACAACTCTTAGAGTCTAGGAGGCGACAATTGTTCTTAAAAATACTTATTCTAATGACCCACGTTTTTCGGGGGTTGTAAATTGTTTATATTTCATGCTCAGTCGGTTATGTGATACCGCGACGTTTTCACAATCTTAAATGTTTTCTACAGAGCGTGTTTAACAAATTGGTTTACTAATATCACCCGATGATTAACAATTTTTTTTCGGGATATCTACCCACTCCTGATGTGTATTACTGTGTTGACTTCTAGCCTTTTTATATGGTGGAAACATTAAAGACCAAGGACTTCTACCTTTCGGCTTAAGCCAATGTGCTTCACGTTGTTTGATAGCTGAAATTTGAGAGGTTTTTTGTTTAGATGTCCCTTATGAACATTTTGCAATACCTGTCTTTTTTGTACTACAGACTCGGATTATCTATTTTGATATTATTTTTTAAATAATCCTTATTTAATTTGACCAATGCCATCTGAACTCTCATTTCTTACTGTGTCTGGAATATATACTTTTTCTTTCCCAAATTACGTATTTTCGGCCTAGTAGACCATCAATCTTTGTAACTCCTTTTTTTATGATTTGCGTATATACGTTTACACCCATTATTGTATCAACCTTACCAGGTTTATTAAAGGTAGGATCAGCAAGTACGTAGCATTACCATTTTGACATATCCACGCTTACCCTTTTTAATGGAAGAGCTTTCATTTTCTTTGGCAACACAATTGCCTCAACCTTAAGAAGTTCTTTCCATGGATTTCGCATTTTTACATCTATTTTACCTTATATTTTGATTTTTTGTATATTGTATGTTGTTTAATTTTAGGTAATTGAGCCGTGTCTGTAGTCAACAGTGTTGATTGTGCCGTTGCACAAGTATTAACTCTCTCCTGTTTTTCTTCAAAATGGAGTAAGGTATGGTGTTCCTTACTACACAATGAACATGCTTAGGTTTCGTACATCCTTCTAAGTTTATCTCCTACACGTGTTCTGCTTGTATGGCCTGGGTTACAAGGGAGGCAGGATAAAGAGAAAATGCATAAGTTAAGTGTACAATAACTCGAGAATTATTGCAATGAAATTAACTTACATTAATCTCTTGATAAAACCACGCTGTCCAATAAGTCTTAATTGCCCTATTTATACCATGCACCCATAGGGTGAAATGGTATATTAAAGTCGCCAAAATGTATGTAACAGGCAGAAAGAAGCTTCTCCGACCCTATAAAGTATATATATTCTTGATCAGGATCAACAGCCGAGTCGATCTATCCATGTCCGTCTGTTCGTCCGCTCGTCCGTCTGTATTAACACGCAGATCTCGGAGGCTATAGGAGCTAGAGCCACCAAATTTGGTATGTATACTCGCGTAGTATGTAAATGTATAGAGTTAATGGAATTTCGGCTACGCCCACTTACGCCCCAAAGAATCACATAAAACTATTTTTCTTAAAAAGTATAACAGCTAGAGACATCAAATTTGGTTTATATACTCGTTTAGTTGGCGAGCAGAAACTAAATGTTCCTACTTTTTGCCACACCCCCTTCCGACACAAAGAAACACATAAAACTGATTTTTTTAAAAAGTATGACAGGTACCAACATCAAATTTGGTATGTGGACTAGCTTAATAGACGCGCAGATATTGACTGTCTAAAAATTTTGCCACGCCCACTTCCGCCCCCGCAAATTAAACAAAACTGATTTTATCAAAAACTAACAAAGCTAAAGTCATCAAATATATTATGTACACTGGGTTAGTATGCGCGCAGAGTATACATCTTTTCATATTTTGCCACGCTCACTTCCGCCTCCATAATTTAGAAAAAACCGATTTGTAGTAGTTTTAGTAGTTTTTTGACTATCGCATTCAAATCTTATCTATTTCTACCAAACTACCAAATTTTATTGAAATCGGACTACAAACATGCAAAATATGCGTATGAACGTATTTTACTACTCAGTCCATAAGGCCATGATTGGCCGTTGGCTAGTGGCGGCGCTAAAGTGCTGGTGTGTTTGTAAAGTGAGCGAGATAGCACATAGTATGAAGCATGTAAAAACAATTTAATAGACATACATTTGGTTTTCAAAATTTGAAATATTCGTTTCATCTGGTCGGCGAGTCGACTTACTTTCTTCATTTTCTTATTGTTTTATCCAAACTCCATTTATAGAAAAATAATATAAAGCAATGTAAACCAAACCGATCAGATGTGTGGCGTTGCCACTTAGTTCACAGTTTTATGAGCTGGTTACCTAGATTTCGATTCTAACCACTTTAGCAAATATCGATAACAAAAAGAAAATACTAACTAATCGAATTCAGTTGAATTTTAAAATAATTGAAACTCCTGTACAATTACATTGCGATTGCAACAGCAACAGCAATGGAAACAAAAGTCCTCAAAGACCCACTCAAAACAAGAAAAACAAAATTTCGGATGTGTGGAACTACTTCAAACGTTCGGAAGACAAGCAATTGGCAAAAATGCTTGAACTGCCAAAAAGAGTATATGACGAGTATAAATACTTAAAATTTACGGGACCATATTTAAAGATTTCACCCGCAATTGAAGAATAAAGCACCTGCTTCAAGCACACCACCTCCAGATGCTGTTGCAGATGAAAGCAACTGCGTCCACCAGCAGCAGCTGTACGTCGAGCATGCGATCGTTGAATTCGTATTTAAAAAGGACCCTTTTATACGACTCTTACTTTAACCGCAAGAAGGAAATCGACTATTCATTAGCTGGGATGGTTGCGAAAGACGTTTAATTTTATAGAATTCTTAAAGACGAAGAATTTGCTGACTACTCGTACACTTTAGATCCACGGTACAAACTCCCCAGCCGAACACAACTGGGGGATGTGCTGATGACGGATCACAAGCCATTTCAATCACAAATATTGCATTTAAGCCGCATCACTTGCAACCAAAAAACGAAGTGATGCAACCAATCATTCAGAACAAAAGATTGCCGACACATTGAAGGAAATTTACCTATTCTGGAACATATTGAAAACAACTGCATGCGAAATTTTAAAAATACAAAATCTTCCATGTATTGCCCACACTTTGAATTTGGTGGTCCGAGATGGCCTAAAACTGGACAACGACAAAAAAAAAAGCTCTATTGCCAACGAAAAGTTAAGGTCTGCTCAGAAAAATTTTGCATAGACTTTGTTGCAAGAAGATTTGAGTCAATCAAAAAACGCCTATCTGTGTATGAGCAGCGCCCAGTTATTAGAATATCAACATTCTGGATCCGCGCTTCGTTCGTAATTTGACTGAATTGGCCGGTAATTAAAATCCTAATGACTTTGATGATAAAATAGAATGCACCACAAATCCGAATCGGATCA
Source organism: Drosophila tropicalis (assembly GCF_018151085.1). Classification (NCBI taxonomy): domain Eukaryota; kingdom Metazoa; phylum Arthropoda; class Insecta; order Diptera; family Drosophilidae; genus Drosophila; species Drosophila tropicalis. The sequence goes on from NW_027173394.1 coordinate 792,466, forward strand.
GGATCCAATTTTTAATTTTTTGGATAACCGAGCTGAATGGGGAAAATGTTGTGTATACAACTCTTAGAGTCTAGGAGGCGCCAATTGTTCTTAAAAATACTTATTCTAATGACCCACGTTTTTCGGGGGTTGTAAATTGTTTATATTTCATGCTCAGTCGGTTATGTGATACCGCGACGTTTTCACAATCTTAAATGTTTTCTACAGAGCGTGTTTAACAAATTGGTTTACTAATATCACCCGATGATTAACAATTTTTTTTCGGGATATCTACCCACTCCTGATGTGTATTACTGTGTTGACTTCTAGTCTTTTTATATGGTGGAAACATTAAAGACCAAGGACTTCTACCTTTCGGCTTAAGCCAATGTGCTTCACGTTGTTTGATAGCTGAAATTTGAGAGGTTTTTTGTTTAGATGTCCCTTATGAACATTTTGCAATACCTGTCTTTTTTGTACTACAGACTCGGATTATTTATTTTGATATTATTTTTTAAATAATCCTTATTTAATTTGACCAATGCCATCTGAATATTCTCATTTCTTACTGTGTCTGGAATATATACTTTTTCTTTCCCAGTTTCTACTATACCTCGAAAGTGAGTCCTGCCAAATTACGTATTTTCGGCCTAGTAGACCATCAATCTTTGTAACTCCTTTTTTTATGATTTGCGTATATACGTTTACACCCATTATTGTATCAACCTTACCAGGTTTATTAAAGGTAGGATCAGCAAGTACGTAGCATTACCATTTTGACATATCCACGCTTACCCTTTTTAATGGAAGAGCTTTCATTTTCTTTGGCAACACAATTGCCTCAACCTTAAGAAGTTCTTTCCATGGATTTCGCATTTTTACATCTATTTTACCTTATATTTTGATTTTTTGTATATTGTATGTTGTTTAATTTTAGGTAATTGAGCCGTGTCCCCAGACAAATTGGTGCTCTGCGAACCACTATCAATAAGGGCTCTTAGGGTCTTATACCCTCCATGTAAATTTTTTACTTAGATTAGAGCTGTAGTCAACAGTGTTGATTGTGCCGTTGCACAAGTATTAACTCTCTCCTGTTTTTCTTCAAAATGGAGTAAGGTATGGTGTTCCTTACTACACAATGAACATGCTTAGGTTTCGTACATCCTTCTAAGTTTATCTCCCTACACGTGTTCTGCTTGTATGGCCTGGGTTACAAGGGAGGCAGGATAAAGAGAAAATGCATAAGTTAAGTGTACAATAACTCGAGAATTATTGCAATGAAATTAACTTACATTAATCTCTTGATAAAACCACGCTGTCCAATAAGTCTTATTTGCCCCATTTATACCATGCACCCATAGGGTGAAATGGTATATTAAAGTCGCCAAAATGTATGTAACAGGCAGAAAGAAGCTTCTCCGACCCTATAAAGTATATATATTCTTGATCAGGATCAACAGACGAGTCGATCTATCCATGTCCGTCTGTTCGTCTGCTCGTCCGTCTGTATTAACACGCAGATCTCGGAGGCTATAGGAGCTAGAGCCACCAAGTTTGGTATGTATACTCGCGTAGTATGTAAATGTATAGAGTTAATGGAATTTCGGCTACGCCCACTTACGCCCCAAAGAATCACATAAAACTATTTTTCTTAAAAAGTATAACAGCTAGAGACATCAAATTTGGTTTATATACTCATTTAGTTGGCGAGCAGAAACTAAATGTTCCTACTTTTTGCCACACCCCCTTCCGCCACAAAGAATCACATAAAACTGATTTTTTTAAAAAGTATGACAGCTACCAACATCAAATTTGGTATGTAGACTAGCTTAATAGACGCGCAGATATTGACTGTCTAAAAATTTTGCCACGCCCACTTCCGCCCCCGCAAATTAAACAAAACTGATTTTATCAAAAACTAACAAAGCTAAAGTCATCAAACATATTATGTACACTGGGTTAGTATGCGCGCAGAGTATACAACTTTTCATATTTTGCCACGCTCACTTCCGCCTCCATAATTTAGAAAAAACCGATTTGTAGTAGTTTTAGTAGTTTTTTGACTATCGCATTCAAATCTTATCTATTTCTACCAAACTACCAAATTTTATTGAAATCCATAAGGCCATGATTGGCCGTTGGCTAGTGGCGGCGCTAGAGTGCTAGTGTGTTTGTAAAGTGAGCGAGATAGCACATAGTATGAAGCATGTAAAAACAATTTAATAGACATACATTTGGTTTTCAAAATTTGAAATATTTGTTTCATCTGGTCGGCGAGTCGACTTACTTTCTTCATTTTCTTATTGTTTTATCCAAACTCCATTTATAGAAAAATAATATAAAGCAATGTAAACCAAACCGATCAGATGTGTGGCGTTGCCACTTAGTTCACTTTAGCAAATATCGATAACAAAAAGAAAATACTAACTAATCGAATTCAGTTGAATTTTAAAATAATTGAAACTCCTGTACAATTACATTGCGATTGCAACAGCAACAGCAATGGAAACAAAAGTCCTCAAAGACCCACTCAAAACAAGAAAAAAAAAATTTCGGATGTGTGGAACTACTTCAAACGTTCGGAAGACAAGCAATTGGCAAAAATGATTGAACTGCCAAAAAGAATATAAGACGAGTATAAATACTTAAAATTTACGGGACCATATTTAAAGATTTCACCCGCAATTGAAGAATAAAGCACCTGCTTCAAGCACACCACCTCCAGATGCTGTTGCAGATGAAAGCAACTGCGTCCACCAGCAGCAGCTGTACGTCGAGCATGCGATCGTTGAATTCGTATTTAAAAAGGACCCTTTTATACGACTCTTACTTTAACCGCAAGAAGGAAATCGACTATTCATTAGCTGGGATGGTTGCGAAAGACGTTCAATTTTATAGAATTCTTAAAGACGAAGAATTTGCTGACTACTCGTACACTTTAGATCCACGGTACAAACTCCCCAGCCGAACACAACTGGGGGATGTGCTGATGACGGATCACAAGCCATTTCAATCACAAATATTGCATTTAAGCCGCATCACTTGCAACCAAAAAACGAAGTGATGCAACCAATCATTCAGAACAAAAGATTGCCGACACACTGAAGGAAATTTACCTATTCTGGAGCATATTGGAAACAACTGCATGCGAAATTTTAAAAATACAAAATCTTCCATGTATTGCCCACACTTTGAATTTGGTGGTCCGAAAACTGGACAACGACAAAAAAAAAACTCTATTGCCAACGAAAAGTTAAGGTCTGCTCAGGAAAATTTTGCATAGACTTTGTTGCAAGAAGATTTGAGTCAATCAAAAAACGCCTATCTGTGTATGAGCAGCGCCCAGTTACCAGAATATCAACATTCTGGATCCGCGCTTCGTTCGTCATTTGACTGAATTGGCCGGTAATTAAAATCCTAATGACTTTGATGATAAAATAGAATGCACCACAAATCCGAATCGGATCCGGATCCAATTTTTAATTTTTTGGATAACCGAGCTGAATGGGGAAAATGTTGTGTATACAACTCTTAGAGTCTAGGAGGCGACAATTGTTCTTAAAAATACTTATTCTAATGACCCACGTTTTTCGGGGGTTGTAAATTGTTTATATTTCATGCTCAGTCGGTTATGTGATACCGCGACGTTTTCACAATCTTAAATGTTTTCTACAGAGCGTGTTTAACAAATTGGTTTACTAATATCACCCGATGATTAACAATTTTTTTTCGGGAAATCTACCCACTCCTGATGTGTATTACTGTGTTGACTTCTAGCCTTTTTATATGGTGGAAACATTAAAGACCAAGGACTTCTACCTTTCGGCTTAAGCCAATGTGCTTCACGTTGTTTGATAGCTGAAATTTGAGAGGTTTTTTGTTTAGATGTCCCTTATGAACATTTTGCAATACCTGTCTTTTTTGTACTACAGACTCGGATTATCTATTTTGATATTATTTTTTAAATAATCCTTATTTTATTTGACCAATGCCATCTGAATATTCTCATTTCTTACTGTGTCTGGAATATATACTTTTTCTTTCCCAAATTACGTATTTTCGGCCTAGTAGACCATCAATCTTTGTAACTCCTTTTTTTATGATTTGCGTATATACGTTTACACCCATTATTGTATCAACCTTACCAGGTTTATTAAAGCTAGGATCAGCAGGTTTATTAAAGCTAGGACCACGCTTACCCTTTTTAATGGAAGAGCTTTCATTTTCTTTGGCAACACAATTGCCTCAACCTTAAGAAGTTCTTTCCATGGATTTCGCATTTTTACATCTATTTTACCTTATATTTTGATTTTTTGTATATTGTATGTTGTTTAATTTTAGGTAATTGAGCCGTGTCCTCAGACAAATTGGTGCTCTGCGAACCACTATCAATAAGGGCTCTTAGGGTCTTATACCCTCCATGTAAATTTTTTACTTAGATTAGAGCTGTAGCCAACAGTGTTGATTGTGCCGTTGCACAAGTATTAACTCTCTCCTGTTTTTCTTCAAAATGGAGTAAGGTATGGTGTTCCTTACTACACAATGAACATGCTTAGGTTTCGTACATCCTTCTAAGTTTATCTCCTACACGTGTTCTGCTTGTATGGCCTGGATTACAAGGGAGGCAGGATAAAGAGAAAATGCATAAGTTAAGTGTACAATAACTCGAGAATTATTGCAATGAAATTAACTTACATTAATCTCTTGATAAAACCACGCTGTCCAATAAGTCTTATTTGCCCTATTTATACCATGCACCCATAGGGTGAAATGGTATATTAAAGTCGCCAAAATGTATGTAACAGGCAGAAAGAAGCTTCTCCGACCCTATAAAGTATATATATTCTTGATCAGGATCAACAGCCGAGTCGATCTATCCATGTCCGTCTGTTCGTCCGCTCGTCCGTCTGTATTAACACGCAGATCTCGGAGGCTATAGGAGCTAGAGCCACCAAATTTGGTATGTATACTCGCGTAGTATGTAAATGTATAGAGTTAATGGAATTTCGGCTACGCCCACTTACGCCCCAAAGAATCACATAAAACTATTTTTCTTAAAAAGTATAACAGCTAGAGACATCAAATTTGGTTTATATACTCATTTAGTTGGCGAGCAGAAACTAAATGTTCCTACTTTTTGCCACACCCCCTTCCGCCACAAAGAATCACATAAAACTGATTTTTTTAAAAAGTATGACAGCTACCAACATCAAATTTGGTATGTAGACTAGCTTAATAGACGCGCAGATATTGACTGTCTAAAAATTTTGCCACGCCCACTTCCGCCCCCGCAAATTAAACAAAACTGATTTTATCAAAAACTAACAAAGCTAATCAAACATATTATGTACACTGGGTTAGTATGCGCGCAGAGTATACAACTTTTCATATTTTGCCACGCTCACTTCCGCCTCCATAATTTAGAAAAAACCGATTTGTAGTAGTTTTAGTAGTTTTTTGACTATCGCATTCAAATCTTATCTATTTCTACCAAACTACCAAATTTTATTGAAATCCATAAGGCCATGATTGGCCGTTGGCTAGTGGCGGCGCTAGAGTGCTAGTGTGTTTGTAAAGTGAGCGAGATAGCACATAGTATGAAGCATGTAAAAACAATTTAATAGACATACATTTGGTTTTCAAAATTTGAAATATTTGTTTCATCTGGTCGGCGAGTCGACTTACTTTCTTCATTTTCTTATTGTTTTATCCAAACTCCATTTATAGAAAAATAATATAAAGCAATGTAAACCAAACCGATCAGATGTGTGGCGTTGCCACTTAGTTCACAGTTTTATGAGCTGGTTACCTAGATTTCGATTCTAACCACTTTAGCAAATATCGATAACAAAAAGAAAATACTAACTAATCGAATTCAGTTGAATTTTAAAATAATTGAAACTCCTGTACAATTACATTGCGATTGCAGCAGCAACAGCAATGGAAACAAAAGTCCTCAAAGACCCACTCAAAACAAAGAAAAAAAAATTTCGGATGTGTGGAACTACTTCAAACGTTCGGAAGACAAGCAATTGGCAAAAATGCTTGAACTGCCAAAAAGAGTATATGACGAGTATAAATACTTAAAATTTACGGGACCATATTTAAAGATTTCACCCGCAATTCTTGAAGCACCTGCTTCAAGCACACCACCTCCAGATGCTGTTGCAGATGAAAGCAACTGCGTCCACCAGCAGCAGCTGTACGTCGAGCATGCGATCGTTGAATTCGTATTCGTATTTAAAAAGGACCCTTTTATACGACTCTTACTTTAACCGCAAGAAGGAAATCGACTATTCATTAGCTGGGATGGTTGCGAAAGACGTTCAATTTTATAGAATTCTTAAAGACGAAGAATTTGCTGACTACTCGTACACTTTAGATCCACGGTACAAACTCCCCAGCCGAACACAACTGGGGGGATGCGCTGATGACGGATCACAAGCCATTTCAATCACAAATATTGCATGGAAGCCGCATCACTTGCACCCAAAAAACGAAGTGATGCAACCAATCATTCAGAACAAAAGATTGCCGACACACTGAAGGAAATTTACCTATTCTGGAGCATATTGGAAACAACTGCATGCGAAATTTTAAAAATACAAAATCTTCCATGTATTGCCCACACTTTGAATTTGGTGGTCCGAGATGGCCTAAAACTGGACAACGACAAAAAAAAAACTCTATTGCCAACGAAAAGTTAAGGTCTGCTCAGGAAAATTTTGCATAGACTTTGTTGCAAGAAGATTTGAGTCAATCAAAAAACGCCTATCTGTGTATGAGCAGCGCCCAGTTACCAGAATATCAACATTCTGGATCCGCGCTTCGTTCGTCATTTGACTGAATTGGCCGGTAATTAAAATCCTAATGACTTTGATGATAAAATAGAATGCACCACAAATCCGAATCGGATCCGGATCCAATTTTTAATTTTTTGGATAACCGAGCTGAATGGGGAAAATGTTGTGTATACAACTCTTAGAGTCTAGGAGGCGACAATTGTTCTTAAAAATACTTATTCTAATGACCCACGTTTTTCGGGGGTTGTAAATTGTTTATATTTCATGCTCAGTCGGTTATGTGATACCGCGACGTTTTCACAATCTTAAATGTTTTCTACAGAGCGTGTTTAACAAATTGGTTTACTAATATCACCCGATGATTAACAATTTTTTTTCGGGATATCTACCCACTCCTGATGTGTATTACTGTGTTGACTTCTAGCCTTTTTATATGGTGGAAACATTAAAGACCAAGGACTTCTACCTTTCGGCTTAAGCCAATGTGCTTCACGTTGTTTGATAGCTGAAATTTGAGAGGTTTTTTGTTTAGATGTCCCTTATGAACATTTTGCAATACCTGTCTTTTTTGTACTACAGACTCGGATTATCTATTTTGATATTATTTTTTAAATAATCCTTATTTTATTTGACCAATGCCATCTGAATATTCTTATTTCTTACTGTGTCTGGAATATATACTTTTTCTTTCCCAAATTACGTATTTTCGGCCTAGTAGACCATCAATCTTTGTAACTCCTTTTTTTATGATTTGCGTATATACGTTTACACCCATTATTGTATCAACCTTACCAGGTTTATTAAAGCTAGGATCAGCAGGTTTATTAAAGCTAGGACCACGCTTACCCTTTTTAATGGAAGAGCTTTCATTTTCTTTGGCAACACAATTGCCTCAACCTTAAGAAGTTCTTTCCATGGATTTCGCATTTTTACATCTATTTTACCTTATATTTTGATTTTTTGTATATTGTATGTTGTTTAATTTTAGGTAATTGAGCCGTGTCCTCAGACAAATTGGTGCTCTGCGAACCACTATCAATAAGGGCTCTTAGGGTCTTATACCCTCCATGTAAATTTTTTACTTAGATTAGAGCTGTAGCCAACAGTGTTGATTGTGCCGTTGCATAAGTATTAACTCTCTCCTGTTTTTCTTCAAAATGGAGTAAGGTATGGTGTTCCATACTACACAATGAACATGCTTAGGTTTCGTACATCCTTCTAAGTTTATCTCCTACACGTGTTCTGCTTGTATGGCCTGGGTTACAAGGGAGGCAGGATAAAGAGAAAATGCATAAGTTAAGTGTACAATAACTCGAGAATTATTGCAATGAAATTAACTTACATTAATCTCTTGATAAAACCACGCTGTCCAATAAGTCTTATTTGCCCTATTTATACCATGCACCCATAGGGTGAAATGGTATATTAAAGTCGCCAAAATGTATGTAACAGGCAGAAAGAAGCTTCTCCGACCCTATAAAGTATATATATTCTTGATCAGGATCAACAGCCGAGTCGATCTATCCATGCCCGTCTGTTCGTCCGCTCGTCCGTCTGTATTAACACGCAGCTAGAGCCACCAAATTTGGTATGTATACTCGCGTAGTATGTAAATGTATAGAGTTAATGGAATTTCGGCTACGCCCACTTACGCCCCAAAGAATCACATAAAACTATTTTTCTTAAAAAGTATAACAGCTAGAGACATCAAATTTGGTTTATATACTCGTTTAGTTGGCGAGCAGAAACTAAATGTTCCTACTTTTTGCCACACCCCCTTCCGCCACAAAGAATCACATAAAACTGATTTTTTTAAAAAGTATGACAGCTACCAACATCAAATTTGGTATGTAGACTAGCTTAATAGACGCGCAGATATTGACTGTCTAAAAATTTTGCCACGCCCACTTCCGCCCCCGCAAATTAAACAAAACTGATTTTATCAAAAACTAACAAAGCTAATCAAACATATTATGTACACTGGGTTAGTATGCGCGCAGAGTATACAACTTTTCATATTTTGCCACGCTCACTTCCGCCTCCATAATTTAGAAAAAACCGATTTGTAGTAGTTTTAGTAGTTTTTTGACTATCGCATTCAAATCTTATCTATTTCTACCAAACTACCAAATTTTATTGAAATCCATAAGGCCATGATTGGCCGTTGGCTAGTGGCGGCGCTAGAGTGCTAGTGTGTTTGTAAAGTGAGCGAGATAGCACATAGTATGAAGCATGTAAAAACAATTTAATAGACATACATTTGGTTTTCAAAATTTGAAATATTTGTTTCATCTGGTCGGCGAGTCGACTTACTTTCTTCATTTTCTTATTGTTTTATCCAAACTCCATTTATAGAAAAATAATATAAAGCAATGTAAACCAAACCGATCAGATGTGTGGCGTTGCCACTTAGTTCACAGTTTTATGAGCTGGTTACCTAGATTTCGATTCTAACCACTTTAGCAAATATCGATAACAAAAAGAAAATACTAACTAATCGAATTCAGTTGAATTTTAAAATAATTGAAACTCCTGTACAATTACATTGCGATTGCAGCAGCAACAGCAATGGAAACAAAAGTCCTCAAAGACCCACTCAAAACAAGAAAAAAAATTTCGGATGTGTGGAACTACTTCAAACGTTCGGAAGACAAGCAATTGGCAAAAATGCTTGAACTGCCAAAAAGAATATAAGACGAGTATAAATACTTAAAATTTACGGGACCATATTTAAAGATTTCATCCGCAATTGAAGAATAAAGCACCTGCTTCAAGCACACCACCTCCAGATGCTGTTGCAGATGAAAGCAACTGCGTCCACCAGCAGCAGCTGTACGTCGAGCATGCGATCGTTGAATTCGTATTTAAAAAGGACCCTTTTATACGACTCTTACTTTAACCGCAAGAAGGAAATCGACTATTCATTAGCTGGGATGGTTGCGAAAGACGTTCAATTTTATAGAATTCTTAAAGACGAAGAATTTGCTGACTACTCGTACACTTTAGATCCACGGTACAAACTCCCCAGCCGAACACAACTGGGGGGATGTGCTGATGACGGATCACAAGCCATTTCAATCACAAATATTGCATGGAAGCCGCTTCACTTGCAACCAAAAAACGAAGTGATGCAACCAATCATTCAGAACAAAAGATTGCCGACACACTGAAGGAAATTTATCTATTCTGGAGCATATTGGAAACAACTGCATGCGAAATTTTAAAAATACAAAATCTTCCATGTATTGCCCACACTTTGAATTTGGTGGTCCGAGATGGCCTAAAACTGGACAACGACAAAAAAAAAACTCTATTGCCAACGAAAAGTTAAGGTCTGCTCAGGAAAATTTTGCATAGACTTTGTTGCAAGAAGATTTGAGTCAATCAAAAAACGCCTATCTGTGTATGAGCAGCGCCCAGTTACCAGAATATCAACATTCTGGATCCGCGCTTCGTTCGTCATTTGACTGAATTGGCCGGTAATTAAAATCCTAATGACTTTGATGATAAAATAGAATGCACCACAAATCCGAATCGGATCCGGATCCAATTTTTAATTTTTTGGATAACCGAGCTGAATGGGGAAAATGTTGTGTATACAACTCTTAGAGTCTAGGAGGCGACAATTGTTCTTAAAAATACTTATTCTAATGACCCACGTTTTTCGGGGGTTGTAAATTGTTTATATTTCATGCTCAGTGGGTTATGTGATACCGCGACGTTTTCACAATCTTAAATGTTTTCTACAGAGCGTGTTTAACAAATTGGTTTACTAATATCACCCGATGATTAATAATTTTTTTCGGGATATCTACCCACTCCTGATGTGTATTACTGTGTTGACTTCTAGCCTTTTTATATGGTGGAAACATTAAAGACCAAGGACTTCTACCTTTCGGCTTAAACCAATGTGCTTCACGTTGTTTGATAGCTGAAATTTGAGAGTTTTTTTGTTTAGATGTCCCTAATGAACATTTTGCAATACCTGTCTTTTTTGTACTACAGACTCGGATTATCTATTTTGATATTATTTTTTAAATAATCCTTATTTAATTTGACCAATGCCATCTGAATATTCTCATTTCTTACTGTGTCTGGAATATATACTTTTTCTTTCCCAAATTACGTATTTTCGGCCTAGTAGACCATCAATCTTTGTAACTCCTTTTTTTATGATTTGCGTATATACGTTTACACCCATTATTGTATCAACCTTACCAGGTTTATTAAAGGTAGGATCAGCAAGTACGTAGCATTACCATTTTGACATATCCACGCTTATCCTTTTTAATGGAAGAGCTTTCATTTTCTTTGGCAACACAATTGCCTCAACCTTAAGAAGTTCTTTCCATGGATTTCGCATTTTTACATCTATTTTACCTTATATTTTGATTTTTTGTATATTGTATGTTGTTTAATTTTAGGTAATTGAGCCGTGTCCTCAGACAAATTGGTGCTCTGCGAACCACTATCAATAAGGGCTCTTAGGGTCTTATACCCTCCATGTAAATTTTTTACTTAGATTAGAGCTGTAGCCAACAGTGTTGATTGTGCCGTTGCATAAGTATTAACTCTCTCCTGTTTTTCTTCAAAATGGAGTATGGTGTTCCATACTACACAATGAACATGCTTAGGTTTCGTACATCCTTCTAAGTTTATCTCCTACACGTGTTCTGCTTGTATGGCCTGGGTTACAAGGGAGGCAGGATAAAGAGAAAATGCATAAGTTAAGTGTACAATAACTCGAGAATTATTGCAATGAAATTAACTTACATTAATCTCTTGATAAAACCACGCTGTCCAATAAGTCTTATTTGCCCTATTTATACCATGCACCCATAGGGTGAAATGGTATATTAAAGTCGCCAAAATGTATGTAACAGGCAGAAAGAAGCTTCTCCGACCCTATAAAGTATATATATTCTTGATCAGGATCAACAGCCGAGTCGATCTATCCATGTCCGTCTGTTCGTCCGCTCGTCCGTCTGTATTAACACGCAGATCTCGGAGGCTATAGGAGCTAGAGCCACCAAATTTGGTATGTATACTCGCGTAGTATGTAAATGTATAGAGTTAATGGAATTTCGGCTACGCCCACTTACGCCCCAAAGAATCACATAAAACTATTTTTCTTAAAAAGTATAACAGCTAGAGACATCAAATTTGGTTTATATACTCGTTTAGTTGGCGAGCAGAAACTAAATGTTCCTACTTTTTGCCACACCCCCTTCCGCCACAAAGAATCACATAAAACTGATTTTTTTAAAAAGTATGACAGCTACCAATATCAAATTTGGTATGTAGACTAGCTTAATAGACGCGCAGATATTGACTGTCTAAAAATTTTGCCACGCCCACTTCCGCCCCCGCAAATTAAACAAAACTGATTTTATCAAAAACTAACAAAGCTAAAGTCATCAAACATATTATGTACACTGGGTTAGTATGCGCGCAGAGTATACAACTTTTCATATTTTGCCACGCTCACTTCCGCCTCCATAATTTAGAAAAAACCGATTTGTAGTAGTTTTAGTAGTTTTTTGACTATCGCATTCAAATCTTATCTATTTCTACCAAACTACCAAATTTTATTGAAATCCATAAGGCCATGATTGGCCGTTGGCTAGTGGCGGCGCTAGAGTGCTAGTGTGTTTGTAAAGTGAGCGAGATAGCACATAGTATGAAGCATGTAAAAACAATTTAATAGACATACATTTGGTTTTCAAAATTTGAAATATTTGTTTCATCTGGTCGGCGAGTCGACTTACTTTCTTCATTTTCTTATTGTTTTATCCAAACTCCATTTATAGAAAAATAATATAAAGCAATGTAAACCAAACCGATCAGATGTGTGGCGTTGCCACTTAGTTCGCAGTTTTATGAGCTGGTTACCTAGATTTCGATTCTAACCACTTTAGCAAATATCGATAACAAAAAGAAAATACTAACTAATCGAATTCAGTTGAATTTTAAAATAATTGAAACTCCTGTACAATTACATTGCGATTGCAGCAGCAACAGCAATGGAAACAAAAGTCCTCAAAGACCCACTCAAAACAAGAAAAACAAAATTTCGGATGTGTGGAACTACTTCAAACGTTCGGAAGACAAGCAATTGGCAAAAATGCTTGAACTGCCAAAAAGAGTATATGACGAGTATAAATACTTAAAATTTACGGGACCATATTTAAAGATTTCACCCGCAATTGAAGAATAAAGCACCTGCTTCAAGCACACCACCTCCAGATGCTGTTGCAGATGAAAGCAACTGCGTCCACCAGCAGCAGCTGTACGTCGAGCATGCGATCGTTGAATTCGTATTCGTATTTAAAAAGGACCCTTTTATACGACTCTTACTTTAACCGCAAGAAGGAAATCGACTATTCATTAGCTGGGATGGTTGCGAAAGACGTTCAATTTTATAGAATTCTTAAAGACGAAGAATTTGCTGACTACTCGTACACTTTAGATCCACGGTACAAACTCCCCAGCCGAACACAACTGGGGGGATGCGCTGATGACGGATCACAAGCCATTTCAATCACAAATATTGCATGGAAGCCGCATCACTTGCACCCAAAAAACGAAGTGATGCAACCAATCATTCAGAACAAAAGATTGCCGACACACTGAAGGAAATTTACCTATTCTGGAGCATATTGGAAACAACTGCATGCGAAATTTTAAAAATACAAAATCTTCCATGTATTGCCCACACTTTGAATTTGGTGGTCCGAGATGGCCTAAAACTGGACAACGACAAAAAAAAAACTCTATTGCCAACGAAAAGTTAAGGTCTGCTCAGGAAAATTTTGCATAGACTTTGTTGCAAGAAGATTTGAGTCAATCAAAAAACGCCTATCTGTGTATGAGCAGCGCCCAGTTACCAGAATATCAACATTCTGGATCCGCGCTTCGTTCGTCATTTGACTGAATTGGCCGGTAATTAAAATCCTAATGACTTTGATGATAAAATAGAATGCACCACAAATCCGAATCGGATCCGGATCCAATTTTTAATTTTTTGGATAACCGAGCTGAATGGGGAAAATGTTGTGTATACAACTCTTAGAGTCTAGGAGGCGACAATTGTTCTTAAAAATACTTATTCTAATGACCCACGTTTTTCGGGGGTTGTAAATTGTTTATATTTCATGCTCAGTCGGTTATGTGATACCGCGACGTTTTCACAATCTTAAATGTTTTCTACAGAGCGTGTTTAACAAATTGGTTTACTAATATCACCCGATGATTAACAATTTTTTTCGGGATATCTACCCACTCCTGATGTGTATTACTGTGTTGACTTCTAGCCTTTTTATATGGTGGAAACATTAAAGACCAAGGACTTCTACCTTTCGGCTTAAACCAATGTGCTTCACGTTGTTTGATAGCTGAAATTTGAGAGTTTTTTTGTTTAGATGTCCCTAATGAACATTTTGCAATACCTGTCTTTTTTGTACTACAGACTCGGATTATCTATTTTGATATTATTTTTTAAATAATCCTATCTATTTTGATATTATTTTTTAAATAATCCTTATTTAATTTGACCATTGCCATCTGAATATTCTCATTTCTTACTGTGTCTGGAATATATACTTTTTCTTTCCCATTTTCTACTATACCTCGAAAGTGAGTCCTGCCAAATTGAGTATTTAGGCCTAGTAGACCATCAATCTTTGTAACTCCTTCTTTTATGATTTGCGTATATACGTTTACGCCTGTTATTGTATCAACCTTTCTAGGTTTATTAAAGGTAGAATCAGCAAGTACGTAGGATTACTATTTTGACATATCCACGCTTACCCTTTTTAACGGAAGAGCTTTCATTTTCTTTGGTAACACAATTGCCTCAACCTTAAGAAGTTCTTTCCATGGATTTCGCATTTTTACATCTATTTTACCTTATATTTTGATTTTTTGTATATTGTATGTTGTTTAATTTTAGGTAATTGAGCCGTGTCCTCGGACAAATTGGTGCTCTGCGAACCACTATCAATAAGGGCTCTTAGGCTCTTATACCCTCCATGTAAATTTTTTACTTAGATTAGATCTGTAGCCAACAGTGTTGATTGTGCCGTTGCACAAGTATTAACTCTCTCCTGTTTTTCAAAATGGAGTAAGGTATGGTGTCCCTTACTACACAATGAACATGGTTAGGTTTCGTACATCCTTCTATGTTTATCTCCTACACGAGTTCTGCTTGTAAAGACTTGATTACAAGGGAGGCAGGATAAGCGGAAAGTGCGATGTTGACAATTATAAATGTCTCAACTTTCGAAATTTTCACTTTGCTTCCCTAACGCCTTATCTATAATAACACTGTATAGAACAAAAAACTATTTTGGGAATTTTCCTTTTATTTGCCCGTAATACCATCCGAGGCAAATGTTAAATATATTTAACTCTCGGAATTCAAAAATAGATCGTCGTTCAAGCCGTTGACTGACGCAAAGTTCACTCACAAAAATTTGAAACTGCTGGGAGCAGTCTGCCGATAACAGGTGTCTCAAATGAAACGTCAAACAAGGCAAATTTTGTATAAAAATTACCAGTACTTCATGGAAACTATTTTCGATGCTGTTGAAAAGAAAATGCATAAGTTAAATGCACAATAATTCGAGAATTATTGCAATGATATTAACTTACATTAATCTCTTGATAACACACACACACTCATAAAATTGTATTTTGGCACACGCGTAGGGGTTATGATGCACTCCCCAATTGTGTTATTTAAAACTTGGGACAAAAAAAAAAAAGAACACTTTTCCAAAAACCACGCTGTCCAATAAGTCTTATTTGCCCTATTTATACCATACACCCATAGGGTGAAATGGTATATTAAAGTCCCCAAATTGTATGTAACAGGCAGAAGGAAGCTTCTCCGACACTATAAAGTATATGTATTCTTGATCAGGATCAACAGCCGAGTCGATCTATCCAAGTCCGTCTGTCCGTCAGTCCGTTCGTCTGTATGAACACGCAGATCTCGGAGATCACCAAATTTGGTATGTATACTCGCGTAGTATGTAAATGTATAGAGTTAATGGAATTTCGGCTACGCCCACTTACGCCCCAAAGAATCAGATAAAACTA
Organism: Drosophila tropicalis; assembly: GCF_018151085.1. Taxonomy (NCBI): domain Eukaryota; kingdom Metazoa; phylum Arthropoda; class Insecta; order Diptera; family Drosophilidae; genus Drosophila; species Drosophila tropicalis. The sequence goes on from NW_027173394.1 coordinate 808,350, forward strand.
TTTTTCTTAAAAAGTATAAGAGCTAGAGACATCAAATTTGGTTTATATACTCGTTTAGTTAGCGCGCAGAAACTAATTGTTCCAACTTTTTGCCACGCGCCCTTCCGCCTCCAAATTAAACAAAACTAATTTTATCAAAAACTTATAAGCTAAAGTCAAGTCACAATTTAATAGACATACATTTGGTTTTTGAAATTTTAAATATTTGTTTCACCTGGTGTATGGTATACCCAAGTCGGCGAGTCGACTTGCTTCATTATACCATTGCACTGTGGACGGAAAGCCCGGTTTTTTGGCATAAAGTCTAAAAAATCATGGAACGATATGGTGCCTTTTGTTATTTATTTAGAAACTAGACACTCTAAGCACAATATATCGATGAACTATAGATTAGTTGTTGCAGCCCTGTATGAGAACCAGGGTCCCAAAGACAAGCATGTGCTCAGATCTTTGTTTACATTTGCAAGCTTTAAAAATTTGCTAAAGTTTAAGGTGACTTATTTTAGAGAAAGTAAACATTAATAACATAATTACCTATGGAAAATACAGAGCCAGGTATGCTTAATATAAATTTCAGATTAGAATTGTGTAGTATGTGTTCAATGTTGTACATGTGTGTTATGTTGTAGTATATGTTTTTCTTAAAAACTAGACCCGAGTCCACGTGTATTATGGAGTAGAACTTATATCCGGCCACTCCCGGCCAAAAAGTAAATATGTGAAGTCATAAATAAAAGTACGTACTTGTTCGAGGTAATAATCTTATTTGCGTCTTCTTGCATCCCTCTTTGCACATAACACATATTGTAGTCACTTTTGAATTCAGCAATGCATTGCTTGATGTATGGCGCAACAACACAACAGAGTCAATTTATGATTGGATTGTTGATCATATCGGCAGCAAAAATATAGACGATCAACAAAAAGATTCGATAAATAAAAAAGCTGCCACTTTTTACGACTTCATTCGAAAAAATTGGCCGAAATGTCATAGAAGTGTGGCGAACTTCATAAAAAAATCATTCCGATTGGCTATAAATAACATCTTCAGTCAATAGGAATCCCTACAAACCACCTACATTCCAAAAAATAAGGGTCCGACCAAATGTGGACTGTGAGGAAGCTGGACCAAGACTGAAAAGAAAATTGGCTGGCAACATGGCAGCATATAATTCTACAAGCCTTTTAGTGCACGCCGGAGCACTTTCAGCAAAGAAGTCCAATGAAAAAGACACTTCATATGTGTTAAAAGAGTGTATGAACGACAGCAACCGCAGCATTTTAAAGAAGAAGATTCTCATGTCAGATCCAACTCCTCTTACACCACAGAAGGCTCTAGTATAAAAAATTTATTAGATCACACTGTCAACCGAATTCTAAATATGCAAGAAGAAGTATTTGATTTTAATTTGTAGTTATGGATTCGACGGATCAACAGATCAGAGTGCATACAAGCAACGATTCGAAGAGGAACCCATTTGTAATGACCATTCAATATTCGTGACTACCATCATACCCCCTAAGTTGACAGGAAATTGCGGAAAAATCTTATGGATAAATCATTCACCTCAGTCAATCAGATTTTGCAGACCTTTGAAAATGGATTTTACTAAGGAAACCAAAGACCACATTCTCACAGAAAAATTAAATTTGGACTCACAAATCCAGAAGTTGTCCGATTTTGTGTACACATTTCAAATATAGAAATTAGTGTGAGCTTTGAATTGTACATGACTCTAATAGACGCGAAAATCTTAAATGTACTTACTTCTACAAAGTCATGTCAATTATGCCCAATTTGTGGAGCTGGCCCGAAAAATTTTATGAGTATTACCAATCCATTCTCATTAAAGTATAAGCCGAAACCTGGAAGTCTGCAATTTGGAATAAGTCCACTCCATGCATGGATAAGGGGCTTCGAGTTTATGTTAAAATTATCATATAGCATGGGTTTTAAAAAGTGGCAAAAACGAGACGACAAGGACAAATTAGAAATGTCAAAGAAAAACCAGAGGGCCGGGGCTAACTTCGACCGCGTCAGAGTTTGTATACCCTTGCAACTTTTTTGGTAACTCTTTCCTTACCTATTAGCCATCAATGTGAAAGAACGTTTTATATAAAAAGGCTTATGTTTGCGAAAGAATGGCCAACAATCATAGGAAATAACGAAGATGTTGATCAAAGTCACTGTTGTCCACCGATCGTTCCTATGGGAGCTATATGATATAGTCACCCGATCTTTATCGAATTCGGCACAGTCATTAACAGATATATTAAACTAACAAATGTTAAATTTGAAAGCAATCGCTTTAAAAGTAACGAAGTTATTTACAAAAGTCACTGTTTTCGACCGATCGTTCCTATAGGAGCTATATGATATTGTCACCCGATCTTGATCTAATTTGGCACAGTCGCTTATAAGCGTTGTAATAAACTCTCTAATATTAAGTTTCACGATAATAACGAATAACGAAGTTATTCAGAAAAGTCACTGTTCGTGACTTGGGGGTTTGTATGGAAGCTATATGATATAGTGGTCCGATCCAACCCCTGCAGTATATACAAGCCTACGTGCAAAATTTCAGCTCTGTAGCTCTTTTTTTTTTTTTTTTTTTTTTTTTTTTACGCGCGAGCCCAAGCAGATAACTGCCCACCTCCCACCCGACCGACCGAGGGGTGCAGCCGTATAACGCACGGCACGAATCGCGTGGACAAATACACAATAGAAAAAACAGACAAACAAATAATACTATAGCTATCTATTAACTAAATGGGATAGGATAGATGTTTTAAGCATATTAATAGAAAACTCTGAGCTGATTACAGGGAATAGAAGGTTGTAATCAGAGCAGAGGACCCTAAAAGGTTCATGCATAGCATAGTTAGAAGAACAACGACTACGGGATAAAGGTATCAAAGGATGTCTACTTCGTCTACATGGTACCGACAGATTGACCTGAGCTAATAACTCAGGCGAGTCGATATCACCAATTAGGAGCTTGTGCATAAAAATGACACCAAGCATAATTCTACGGTTAGTTAGGGACGGAAGGTTAATCAAGAGAAGTCTACTAGAATACGAAGGCAAATTGACATTGCGATCCCAGCTTAAGCCACGAAGAGCAAATAGCAAAAACTGCTTTTGAACGGATTCAAGTCTAATCTGGTGCGACTCATATTGAGGTGACCAAATGCAAGATCCATACTCTAAAATAGGACGGACAAGCGAAGTAAAAAGAACTTTAGTTGTATAGGGGTCATCAAATTCTTTTGACCATCTTTTAATGAAACCCAGGACACTCATGGCCTTTGCGACCGTGGTGGAAATGTGGGTGTTAAAATTTAACTTATGGTCCATAAGTACGCCCAAATCATTTATATTATTTAAACGTTCTAAAGGGCTATTGTTTAGAAAATAAGTGACCAGTTGGGGAGAGTTACGGAAAAAAGTCATTACCTTACATTTGGTAGTGTTAAGATTTAGTAGATTAAACTGGCACCAGGATTGAAAGTTTTTAAGATCAGCTTGTAGCCGACTAAATGAATCTGTATCTTTATGAGTAAGACAAATCTTGACATCGTCAGCATACATAAGCACACGCGAATGAACAATGACTGATGGAAGATCGTTAATGAATAGTGTGAAGAGCAGAGGGCCAAGATGACTACCTTGAGGTACACCAGAAGTCACAGGAATGGAAGCGGAAAAAGAAGACTTAAAAAGTACCTTCTGTTTTCTATTTGTTAAATATTCACGAACCCAAGAAAGGAAAAGGGGTGGAAACCCAATGTCGCTCAGCTTAGAAAGTAATAGGGTATGATTAACGGAATCAAAGGCTTTGCTAAAGTCAGTATATATTACATCAGTTTGTTTACCATTTTTAAACCCCTTGATAATTACTGATGTAAATTCTAAAAGGTTAGTGGTTGTAGATCTACGTTTCACAAACCCATGTTGGGATGGCGAAATAATAGAGCTGCAAAAATGTTGCAATTGAGAAGTTATAATTTTCTCAAAAGCTTTCGGAATAGCGGACAATTTTGAGATATCCCTATAGTTAGAGGCTTCGGACTTTTTGCCATTTTTATGCAGAGGAATGATATACGACTCCTTCCAAATAGATGGAAAAGAGGAAGATTCGACAGACAATAGAAACAATTTTAAAATGGGTTTACATAATGCGTTTGCACAGAACCTGAGTACGCATCCAGGAAGACCATCTGGCCCCGGAGAATAAACAGGTTTAACTAATTTAAGTTCGGTAAGAATAGAACTTTCATCAATCACTGGATTGAAAATGCAATTAGCCTTTTTTAAATGATAAGGATACGGACTTGCTCGATATTCCATTGAGGAATAAGTTGTTTTGAAAAAACTCGCAAACATATCGGCAATTGCCTGATCAGTGCTTGCTTTTTTATTTTGAAAAGACAAAAAAGATGGGTGCACAGAGGTCTTACGTTTAGAATTAACAAAGTTATAAAATTGTTTAGGGTCAGAAGAAAACTGAAGCTTACACCGCTGAAGATAATTCTTATAGCATTGTGTATTAAGCATCACGAATTTTGAACGAGCGACTGTATACAGAGCATAATCTGATGAACGACGTGTTTTTTGAAACTTCTTATAATATCGTGTCTTCACATTTTTCAAATTGGATAACTCACGAGAGAACAAGGGAGGTTTGTTAAGCCGCTCCAGCCTACCAAGAGGCACACAAATATCAAAGAGTGAATTCAGAGTATCATAGAAAAAACGAACAGCTGAGTTCATATCTCTACAATTGTACAGATAAGACCAATCGGTAGTAGCAATGTTTTCATTAAGGCTGGCAAAGTCAGTCTTACGAAAGCACCTAGTTAGAGGTAACTCATTTGAACAAAGTAATGGTGAAAGCATGGGCAAATCAATTTTTAAATTTAATGTAGGATGAAATTTGTCTTCTGGAAGAACAAATGGTTCGATCCTAGAAACCTCACAATAAGAAGAATCCAATACAAAAATAAGATCTAACGATTTTCTATTAGAATTTAAGACGGGATTGACTTGGGATAAAGATAAGCCTAGAAGGCCATCAATAAAGTCATGTGACAAAGAGGGCAGCAACGTGGTAGATTCATCTGTTAGTGACCATGCTAAAGCGGGTAAATTAAAATCACCTACAACTATGAGCAAGTCTTGACTGGAAACTAAAGAGGAGACAAACTGAATTGCCTCTAAATGATTTAAATATACCACCATGTCTGACAATGGTGGAATATAGGAACAAGTAATGAAAGCATTAAAAGATTTAAAATTTACTTTAACACCGACAAACTCAATCTCCTGGGTACTAGAAAATTGAATCATTTCAGATGATAAAGCAGCATCAACAGCTATCAGAACGCCACCACCTATACGAGAAATCCGGTCACGTCTGAATATAGAAAAGTTTGTGGAAAAAACCGATGCATCAGCAATATCAGGTTTTAGCCACGTCTCTGTAAAAGCTAGAATGTTATGTTCAAAAGAAAGACTATCTACATAGAGATTAGAAAGTTTAGATTTCAGCCCTCTAACGTTCTGTTAACCCAGGTTAAGGGACGAAGCTAGTTTTTTGACACACCAGCAGATGCTGATGTGGCAGGAATGGTATTAGTTGTTGTTGTTGGCAAGCGAATCGGTTTCCGATTTTTCTTTTTCACAGTATATTCCTTAACTAGTATATGTTTTGGCCAAAAATCTTCTCGACATATAGTGTCGAAGATATTGGCAGAAACACTAATTTTAAAGGACGAAATGTCCCGAGAGTAAGAAAATTTAAACTTCTCCACCGCAATATTCGAGACGTTAACTTTCTTCCGAATATAGGCTATTACATCATCAGATGTGACAACAGGGTCTAGCCTAGAAACAAATATATGTTTCTTTGGTGGTATGCCAACGAGAGGCCGCGGTCCCGAAGCGTCAGCCGCAGCAGTAACGTTGGACAAGTCACCCACTGCAGCAGTCAACTTGTTTACGGGGCCCTCGATACTTTTAGAACTAACGGCAATTTCCATTGGAATGGGTAATTGCCCGGACACATCGGACACTACAATAGGCATCGTTTTTAAGAGATCATTCCCAGGTGATACCGGTAATTCCTTACTAATAGCATTCACAACCGGGCTCTTAAACGAAATCAATTGCTGTACATTAGGAGTGGACGGTGCATGAGACCGGTCGGGGACGATAAGAGACGCTGGCGGGTCTACAGATGCAGAAACACCCCAAGGACTGGTCCTTTTACGTTTCGGAGACTCATTCATAAGCGATAAACTTCTGAACTAAGTCTCCACCGCAGTAAACTCCGCTTGGAGTTTATTAAAACCTGCCCTTAAAGTGTCAAAACTATCTCTAGTCCGCCTCATGAAAGAGCGCATCTCATTCTCGACCTCTCGGCAAGCATCACATCCATATTTTAAGCCACCACCTTTAGCAATAGACTCCTTGATTCTGCCTGTGTAACCTGCACACTTAACGTGAACCGCATTGTCACACAACCAACACAGAATATAATCATGGGAGTCAACCGCATTAGTGGCAACTATGCAATTATTTTTTGAGCAGACAACCATTTTATCAAAAAGTTTAATTTAATTAAAAAAAGGAAATACAAAAAATAAAAAATAAAAATTCTAAGGGTTAAAATTCTGTGTATAAGAATATACTGACCAGTTCTGACACAAGGGTTAATGTGCAGAGTAAGCCTTCACAACTAGAGAATAAAAAGAGATGAAAGCACAAAAACAAAAACACGTATCACAAAGTCGCGGGTAGGCAAAAGACGAGAGCGCAAATCAATCAAGAATAGGAAAGAGCGGGAGAGCGCGTCAAATTGAACACATGCAACAACAATTTGTACGCAAGAGCGCGAGAGTTAGTTAAAACGGTAAAGACACAAACGCAAAAGAGATAAGCAAAACAACAACACCGCTAATGCAAGTATTGTTGTAAGTTTTGATTTTATTTAAATTTAAACAAAAGCGACAGCAAGAATTCGCGAAATGAAAATAAAATTCGGATGTTGAAATTATTATTAATTAAACCGATAATGAATTTAAGAAATTTGTAAAAGTATTTAATCGCGAGAAAAAAAATAAAAATTGATAAGCGCAAAAAAAACACGTCCGTCCTCTGCAACGAGTGAAAGTTGTTCTCTTACTCTCTAGGAGGAGTTTGCGTTGATCCAGACGGACGGACGGACGGACGGACATGGCTATTTGAACTCGTCTCGTCGTGCTGATCAAGAATATATATACTTTGTATGGTCGGAGATGCTTCGTTCTATGCGTTGCACAATTCTGACCAAAATTAATATACCCTTTTTGCAAGGGTATAAAAAGTATATTCAAAAGAGATTTCGTTCAGAGATGGGGCTACTTGTAGATCAGCCAAAACAAAATGGATATAGCAAAAAAAAAAATACAAAAATTTAAGGACTTTTGCAAAGAAATGTTTTCGTTATATATTAATAAATGAAGGTTTGTAAAATCAAACCGCACCGGACCTTTTTTTCTGAAACTTCATGTATTGAATAGCAAAACCCTATTTTTTAGTTTGTCATATGAGCTAAATATGACTTATATCTCGATTTCTTCTTCTTGCATACGACTTTAATCATCTTCATTTATTGTAGAAATATTGTTAATGGTTAAATAAATTCATTTTATGAATGTTATATAAAATTACAAAATTACTTTTTAAGCTACAGTTCTAAAAAAACTTACAATCAAGCCGTTTTTAAGAGTAGTTTGGGAAGTATTTTTAATTTATAACTATTTTTTGATAGAATAATATCAAGATTAATTTAAAACAACAAATATATTTTTAAATATGGAAAATTAGAAACGAGATCTTTTTGGTTGTGGTTCATTTCATTTATCAAGATCAAAGTAATCCGATTCCTGTTGCTAACAAGTAATGGGATTTTAAAAAAGATGCAAACATTTCTGATTTTCTCTGCGTTAGCTCTAATTTTGCAAACATTTGATCCAATTTGCTTTGTGTTATAAGAAATGGGTGATTTGATACTGATGGTTCGGGGATATACTCGGAGTAATCATCAAATACAGTCGCATCGGGGTAAAGACTAACATTGTCTGCGTCTGGATATTTTGGTACTGGAATATTTTCGGAATGTTCCAGGGGCAGATGCACATTCGGAACGGAGACGTAGACTTTGTTTTTCGCCTTTTTTTTTTGTTAAGTCCAGTCACATTGTTGGCACAAGAATAATTTTTTGGATCATGTTCTCCTGGATTGTACCATATCATTGGTACAACAAATGGAATTTTTTGTTTGTCTTTATGCATCCAGTTAACTAACCCGACATAACAAGCTCTGCAAACTGTATTTGGCGCCCACGACTCATTAAATATAACATCACAATTAAAGTTATGTCGAAATGCCGTAACAAAATTTTCACTAACTGATCCGTGCTTATCACTCGCCGGGGTAAAACGCAACCGAATTCTGCAGACCAATTAATCTTATATATTTTTACCAAACTACCAATCGGACTAGAAACATGCAAAATATGCGTATGAACGTATTTTACTATGCGATCCATAAGGGCAGGATTAGCCGTTGGCTAGTGGCTAATCGGAATACTTTGATCTTGATAAATTAATTTTCCATATTTAAAAATATATTTGTTGTTTTAAATTAATCTTGATATTATTCTATCAAAAAATAGTTATAAATTAAAAATATTTCCAAAACTACTCTAAAATATCAAAGAAGTTAAATTCGGCTATGCCGAAGTTTATATACCCTTGCAGTCCTTGACAATAATAATTTCACATGTTCAAAATTTGTTTTCTGCAACTCAATTCATTAATATACAAACAAAACAATTTTACTCTTCATACTATGTACAATTTGTTCTTCTTCTTCCCTCATTCCCTAAGCAAAGCAACGCACGCATACACATACAGTTTATGTAGCGTTGCGTCTGTGTGTGTATGCATGTGCTCTGTTGATTTGATGATGACGTAGTAGGCAGCAAGCAGAGCTGCCGGCAGCGATTGAACCGATTTATATAGACTGTAACTTGTGTTCTATTTATCCGATCAGGGTCAAATTTTGGGATCTGAGATTTTATATCAAATTCTATTATATTGGTGAATTTCATGGGGATACTCCAATTTTTGCAAAAATTTTTGTTCCAGAGCTATATGATATAGTAGTCCGATCCCAAAGATTTTCATACTTTATCTCACCCGGGTAAAAAAAAGCTCCCAAAAAAAATTTCATCCCGATAGCTCTTAAGATGGCTGAGTAAAACGCGTACGCACCGACGGACAGACGGACAGACGGACATGGCTATATCGACTTAGCTTCTCATGCTGATCAAGAATATATATACTTTATGGGGTCGGAAACGTCTCCTTCTGTGCGTTACAAACATCTGACCAATTTTATAATACCCTCTGCAAGGGTATAAAAAGGGCTTGATTGTAAGTTTTTCTAGAACTGTAGCTGAAAAAGTAATTTTGGGTTATATAACATTCATAAAATGAATTTATTTAACCATTAACAATATTTCTACAATAAATGAAGATGATTAAGGTCGTATGCAAGAAGAAGAAATCGAGATATAAGTCATATTTAGCTCATATGACAAACTAAAAAACACCCCCAAAATGAAAAATTGCAACTCGCTATAAAAAAAAACGAGCTAACTTTGAAAAACCCAAATATGGTTTTGCTATTCAATACATGAACTTTCAGAAAAAAAAAGTCCGGTGCGGTTTGATTTTTGGTGTTGCACAGTGTAAGTATCCATGGTTTCCAATGTCTGCTACAGTACATAAAATTTTAGTACATGGATTTCAAATAATGGAAGCCTCTATTCTGCCAGTAGGATGCCTGGGTAAAAATGCGTCAGAAGCGCTAAATAAATATTATAAGCGCGATAGGCTCTCCCATGCTCGCCATAATAGTCGAAAAAACAATTTGATGGATGTTTTTAACAGAGCAATCGATACATCGGATCCCCTGCTGTCGAGCATATTTTTGAACAAAAGATCGCAACACAACAAAACAAAAATATTACCTCCAGCAGTTATTAACCTCTTAGGAAAACCCTCATTTAATTATAGTGAAACCATTGACGGTTCAAAATATGATGCTAGCGATGAGGAGTCAGACTCAAATTATAGTCCATATATTTAAATGCTTAAGAATTCTAATAATGAATATATTTAAATAATAAATAATATTTAATAATAATATGTTTTTTAAAATAAATTTTGTAGTATATTAAGAGAAGCACATAATTAAAATTGAAAAATAGCTCATTAGCAAGATTACTTATATGGGCGGTCTGAGTGGGCGTGGTCGGATCCGTTTCAAAGTTTTAAGGCTTACTATGTATGATATTAGTATCACCTGTGCCAAGTTTCAACTCTCTATTTTCAAAATTGGACTTTATGCCAAAAAATCGGGCTTTCCGTCAACAGTGCATTGATTTAGCTAAAGGTTTTCATCAGATCGAAATGCATGACTCCTCAATCGAAAAGTAAGCATTTTCAACCAAAACCGGCCACTATGAATATACTCGTAAGCCTTTTGGATTAAAAAACGCCCCTAAAACCTTTTAAAGATGCATAAATAAGTGTCTTAATAAATAAACATTGCTTAGTCTATTTAGACGACATTATTGTCCTCGCTTAAGGAACACAATGATTCAATTCGGAACTCAGAAAGACAAACTTAAAATTGCAGCTTGACACATTTTTTAAAAAGGTGACTGAATTTCAGTTTCTACAGAGGGAATTTTGCCCAACCCAAACAAAATAGATGCAATTAAAAATTTCCATTTGCCAAACTCTAAAACACAGATCAAGTATTTTTTAGGCCTGTGTGGCTTTTATAGAAAATTTATTCCTGGATTCGCTCATATAGCAAAATCTACAACCTTAAAATTGAAAAAAAATGGTAACACGGATTTAAAGGATATAAAGAAGCAGTAGAGAAGCTCAAACTTCTAATTATGAGTGATCCGATTCTTGCCTATCCAGATTTTGCAAAAGAATTTAAAGTTGCTACTGCTTCAAGTAATGTTGCACTAGGGGCCGTCATATCTCAAGAAAGCAGGCCCATTTGCTTTGCTAGCCGAACCCTAAATAGTCACCAAGAAAATTATAGTACTATTGAAAAAGAGTTATTGGCAATCGTCTTGGCGACGAAATATTTCAGACCGTATCTCTACAGAAGAAGTTTCGAGGTTCTTAGTGACCACAAACCTTTAGTTTGGCTTAGTACGATTAAGGAACCTAACATGAAACTCCAACGCTGAAAATAAAGCTTAGCGAATATGATTTCAAAATTAAATATATCCAACACAAGGAGAATCATGTGGCAGACGCCTTGTCTAGAATACAATTACCGAATGAAGAGGTATTGGTATGGCAACTGTGCAGAGTTTTCCAGAGGATAACTATAGATGTATTGAAATAACAGAAAGACCATTGAATTATTTTGAGAGACAAATACAATTTGTTAAGGCAAGTCGACATTATGAGAGTGAAGCTAGGTATTTTTCAAAAACTAAAATTACTATTGAGTATAAAGAAATGACCTTTGAACTAGCAAAGCATATAATTTTAAAATATTTTTCCATGCGAAATGTTGCGATCTTATTGGAAGATGAAAATGATTTTGGTCTATTTCAAATAGAATTCATTCGTCTCATTTATTCTAATTTCAAGGTTACCAAAACTTCAAGCATACTGCGGGACATTTTGACATATGCTGAACTAAAAGAGATTATACTGAAAATTCGCTTGGACACTTTTCAATTAGGAAGCAAGCAAATCGGAACACAAAAATACGGATTAACCTTTAGAAATTACAACAGAACTACTCACGATTAGTGAAAAGTATGTTATTGACTTCTAAATTATAAAATGAAGTAAGTAAGTCGACTCGCCGACTTGGGTATACCATACACCAGTAAAGCAAATATTTTAATTTTATTAAACAAATGCATTTTCACGTTTTTTACATAACTCGGCTATTTTTTGTCCGATTTTGATCAAATTTCGTATTTTGCTGGATATTAGTATCAAATTTCAGTGTCGCAAATTTGATCGCAGATGGTAGAAAAACACGGGAGATAATCGAGTTTTTCAAATTACGGGGGCGAAAAAGGGCGTGGCTAACTTTACACACACATAATGTGCGCATTTACTAACGAAATATACATACCAAATATGGTGTCTCTAACTAGAATAGTGTTTGAGATAAACGCTTTTTTTAATTCCCGGGGCGGAAAGGGGAGTGGCAAAAATTTGGAATAAACTTGATCACTTTACATACTACACGAGTCTAAATACCAAATTTGGTGGCTCTAGCTTTTACAGTCTCCAAGATCTAGGTGTTCATACGGACAGACGGACGGACAGACAAGTGTAGATCGACTCGGATGTTGATCCTGATCAAGAATATATATACTTTATGAGGTCGGAGAAGCTTTCTTCTGCCTTTCACCCTATGTGTGTATCTTATAAAAATAATAAAATTTTTAATAAAAGAATAAAAAAAAAAATTGCATATAAGTTTTAGAGGAAGTCAAAGAGATAAGGACTCAATGGATATCTAACAAATTGCTCCAGTGTGCTTCACTTCTTGATCATCATTATTTCAGAGTTAAAATACACGAAAGGGTGTTAAAGATAATTGCCAAAATTATAGACATAGAAGTCAGGCTCTAGTAAGACGGTGTGCGTTGAAGCAGAAGAGAACATTACAGATCTGAGCGCCGGGATGCGACCTCTAGTAATAAGAACGCTGATGTTAACCAGAAGAAATTTAAGGGGAAGGTCCGTCATCTCCAGGAATATTTGGATTTGGTAACGAAGGATTTGCGTACAATAGACAAGAAAATAATATTCTTGTTTCAAAAAGTACAGAAGTACCAAGATTATGTAGAGAATGAAACGTTTAAAGAGAAAATAAAGGAATTGGAGCTTGATGTTCAGAATATCTTCTTGGCATAGAAAAGAAAATAAATGATCATTGATTGGAATTGATTGAAAAGAGGGAAGATTTAAGTCTTGCTCTTAAGTTCATTTATTTAAAATCCGCATTAAAGGGCGAAGCAAAGAGCATGGTAGCTCATCTATTGTCAGGTTTAGCTGATAATTATAGTGCTGCTTGGGAGTTGTTAACAAAGCGGTATGAAAAAAATGGTAAAATCGGATCGTTGATCTACCGATGATCAACAATGAATCCGCGTTAAGTATAAAAGCAGTTATAGACATAGGTAATGAGTCAGTGCACTTAATTAAAATTAAAACAAACTTGTCCGATGAAGTTGACGTGTTATTCGCACAAATACTACCAAGGAAATTTCATAGAGTGGCTCTACGAGAGAGTCAAATTAGAAAAACAAGGTAGATACAATTACTATCTGATGTCATAGAATACTTGGAGCAAAGATATTGTTTGCTAAGTGCCATGAGCAAAGAAGAGAAAAAACCGTTACAAAAAGCGTCCGATTTGCAAAGTTGAAGGGCATAAGGCGCATAAATGCTATAAGTTTAAAGGTTTGACAGTACCACTTCAACCCTCGCGGAGATAAGACGTGCTATTACCCGATCACCAAAACCCAGTTTACACAAACAAAACAATAAGCTCACCAGCAAATCTTGACAAACAAATTTCCACCGCAAAACAAACTAGCAAAAAACCAAAAACAAACACACGCTACAAACAGCATAGCCTGGCTCAAGCCCACAATAACAACCATGCACGAACCACCGGACATAAGCAGACCAATTGGCAATTACAACAACAGCAATCTAGGCGAACCCAAATACATTGTTTTGAAACAAAAAGACAACGGTTCTCTCAAAGAGATTTCACCGTTTGCTATTAAAATGAAGTAAGTAAGTCGACTCGTCGACTTGGGTATACCATACACCAGGTGAAACAAATTTTTTTAAATTTCGAAAAATACATAAATGTATGTTTATTGTTTTTACATGGTTCATACTATGTGCTATCTCGCTCACTCTACGAACACACGAGCACTCTAGCGCCGCCACTAGCCAACGGCCAATTCTGGCCTTGTGGACCGCTTAGTAAAATACGTTCATACGCATATTTTGCATGTTTCTAGTCCGATTTCAATAAAATTTGGTAGTTTTGTAGAAATAGATAAGATTAATTAGTCTGTCGAATTTGAATGCGATAGTCAAAAAACTACAGGAGAAAATCGGTTTTTTCTTAATTATGGAGGCGGAAGTGGGCGTGGCAAAATATGAAAATATATATACTCTGCGCGAATACTAAGCCAGTATACATACTAAATTTGGTGACTTTAGCTTTGTTTGTTTTTGATAAAATCAGTTTTGTTTGATTTGCGGGGGCGGAAGTGGGCGTGGCAAAATTTTTAAATAGCCAGTTTCTGCGCGTCTATTAAACTAGTCTGCATACCAAATTTGATGTCGGTAGCTGTCATAGTTTTTAAGAAAATCAGTTTTATGTAAATTCCGGGGGCGGAATTGGGCGTGGCAAAAAGTTTAAACAATTAGTTTCTGCGCGCCAACTAAACGAGTATATAAACCAAATTTGATGTCTCTAGCTGTTATACTTTTTAAGAAAAACTGTTTTATGTGATTCCTGGGGGCGTAAGGGGGCGTGGCCGAAATTCCAATTAACCCTGAACATGTGCATACTACACGAGTATACATACCAAATTTGGTGGCTCTAGCTCTTATAGTCTCCGAGATCTGCGTGTTCATACGGACGGACGGACGGACGGACGGACGGACAGACGGACATGGCTAGATCGACTCGGCTATTCATCCTGATCAAGAATATATATACTTTATAGGGTCGGAGAAGCTTCCTTCTGCCTGTTACATACATTTTGGCGACTTTAATATACCATTTCACCCTATGGGTGTATGGTATAAAAACAATAAATTATACTTGCGGAGGAGAAGTAAACTCATGTAAAATTACAAGAGACGGCTCTCGTCAAAACAATCAACAAACTGCAAGCATTGAAACTTCTCAAGCTTACCAAAATTTTGAACACGGAAATTATGGCAACAGAACACAAAACACTCAACTCAACCATAGGTGTGATATATTGTAATGAATTACGCAACATACCCGAAACTGAAATTCTTCAGGAATTAAAGTCACAAAATGTAATCGAAGTAAGGAAAATATTGAAAAGACAACATAATACTACTTACCAAGGAGGTGACGCCTCCAATACACTAATAGAAACCGGACTTACCACATTAACCTTCGAAACACACAAACTACCTGAAACGATAAAAATTGGCTATGAAACAGTCCGCATTCGACCCTATATACCACTTCCACTCCACTGCAAAAAGTGCCTACGTTTTGGACACCCTACTTCCATCTGCAAAAGCAATACAACATGCAAAAACTGCTCACAAGAAAAACACACAACGGATCAGGAACTATGCAACAACCCAAAAAATTGTTTAAACTGTAAAAACAACCCAGAAGTCGATAGCCAACATTCCCCTCTCGATCGCAAATGTCCATCCTTCTGCAACAACAAGAACTAACCGCCATAAAAACCATAGAAAAAGTCGATCACAAAACTGCACTCCGCATATACTACAACAGACAAGGTCAACAATTGAGAAACACCTACGCTCCACAGTGGTTGGGCTTGTATGGAGCGAGCGGCCAAAAATACTTCTAGTGGAGATAAAATTCTGAAATTTTTTTCTATAAAAATACAGTAATTGTTAAAATAAATATAAATCTTCCGTAAGTAAGCCCCTTCCGATATGCCACCCATGGCCATGGCCCCAAATCCCCATTTTTAAAAAAGTTGAATATATTTAAAATTTGTTGTAATATATTACGCTGTATGATTAAATATAAAATACTATTCTAACAAATCAAAAACAGATTTATTTAAAATTGATTTTTTTTTTGGGTAACTTTCGCTGTTCTGTAATAAAAGGATCTGACGTCAGCAATAGTCGATTAAATAATTCTTCATTTGTTGCCTGACGAGAAATCTTGCGGGTATGTTGCAGACGATATTTTTTAATGTCCTTATTCCTTGACTCAGCAGCTTCTTCTGACAACTCTCCAATAGAAAATAAAGCATTTTCTATTATGTATGGGCCGTGAATTAAAATTTTATGAACGGTAGGTGGCAGATAGTACCAAGAATATGTCCTTGTAAGATCATTCGCTATATTAAGTGCGAATGCCTTAAATTTTTCTACATTAATTTGATAACCAGAAGAGAGGGCTTGTAATATTGTCCCATATCTTTCAATAAGGTCTACATCCAGGCCAGTTATTTCAGCCGAAAGGCACGCATTGTTAAAAAAGTGTCTGGCAGTGTTTCCATCATTCGATGATCGATGATCGATGGTGTGGTCCAACAAACTTTGAAGCTCCACTTCAGCATATGACTCGCTTACTGTTATTTTTTGGGGATAACATTTTTTTTTTCATTTAAGACACTCTCATAACCGCACAAGAGCTCTGCAGAAATTTTGCTGTTAACAAATTCTTTTTTTTTTTTAAACTTTTAACTCTTAATATATATTTGTTGAATCTACTCTTAAATTAGAGCCTAACAACAAGTTTGAGATATTTTTCTTAATCTAGTACTTAAGATAAATCCAGGAGATATTGCAGGCGGCCCGAATCACTTGTTATTGGGTTGGTCTGTCATTTCTTTTAAGACGAGTTCTATTATTAGTTCGCGTTAGGGAATTGGCAAGAACATTAGGTGTGCATCCAGTTTTCAAAATACTTCAGTTGTTGACTACCTATTTCAGATTTTACGCTAGGTATATTTAGATCATTTTGAATGTTGTCGTTCCGTATATACCACGGGGCCCCCGTGATTGATCTTAAAATTTTCGACTGCGCTCTTTGTATAATATCGACATTGCTGGTACTTGCCTTCCCCCATAGTACGGCTCCGTAAGTCCAGATGGGTTTCAGTACGGAGTTGTATAGGAGGACTTTATATTCCAGACGTAGAGGGGACCGAGCATTGATGATCCAATGTAGGCTACTCGCTTTCAGTTTAAGCTGTGACTTTTTTGCTTCGATGTGCTTGCGCCAAGTTAGTCTTCTGTCTAGGTGGATGCCAAGGTAAGTGACATCCACGGCTTGAGGAACTGGTACGTTGTTTAGCATTAGAGCTGGACAGTTTCTTCTGTTAAGCGTAAATGTAACATGTTTGCATTTCTGCTCGTTGACCCGGATACGCCAGGTTGCTAGCCATTCCTCTACCACCTTGAGGTGTTCCTCTAATTTTGCAGAGGCTTGTATTGGGCATTTGGATCTGCTGAGGATTGCCGTGTCATCGGCAAAAGTGGACGTTGTAAGTCCTAAACTCGTTGGTAAGTCTGCAGTGTACAGTAGGTAGAGCAATGGGCCGAGTACACTGCCTTGCGGTACACCAGCTTTGATTTCAAAATCAGCCGAGACGGAGCCATTACATCTTACAGCGAATTGCCTATTGTAGAGGTAAGATTCCATGAGTTTGTGGGTGTACTGTGGCAGTTTTTGACGGATTTGGAACATCAGACCCTCCAGCCAAACTCTATCGAAAGCCTGGGCAACGTCGAGAAAGACAGCCGCACAGTATTCTTTTAGTTCGAATGATGTTCGTATTTCGGATGTTATGCGATTGACTTGTTCAATTGTACCATGTTTTTTCGCGGAAGCCGAACTGGTGTGAAGGGATTGTGTTCTCCGATGCCAGAAATGAGTTTAGTCGGATCTGCAGGACCTTTTTAAAAAGCTTCGAAAGACATGGCAGCAAACTAATTGGCCTATAGGATGATGGCTGGGTTTTGTCCTTTCCCACTTTAGGAATCATGATGATAGTGGACCTTTTCCATGTTCTTGGGAAGTAGCCAATTCTTATTATAGCGTTGAACAGTTTGCAGATGTATTGTATGGCTATGATAGGGAGTTCCAGGATCATTTTCGGTGTGATTAGGTCATGGCCATGGGCTTTTTTTTGGCTTTATGTGGTTTTTAATAACTGCAGTGATCTCGTCCGATTGGAGTTCCGAGTACTCACTATCCGTTAGTGTGCTCGAAGGGTTTGATGTTGGATTTGGCTGGAAAACCATTTTAAGATGTGGGGCAAATACGGATGCCCTCTCTTCGTCACTGCGGGCCCATCCACCGGTTGGACTCCTTATCGGTGAAATTGTCTCTGTAGGAGCGCTTAAAGTTGGGTGGGCTTTCCACAGAGGATGTTTGGTGCTGGTTGGGCTGAGCTTTTCTATGTATTTTCTTTGAGCCCAGCTTTCCTCTTGTCTTAACGCCTTGGAGACGTTGCGATTAGCATGCCTTAGGCGAAGTTTTGCTGCTGGTGAGCGAGTAATCTGCCATTCTCTTCTTAGACGTCGTTTTTCCGTTACTAATTGTTCTATCCGCCGGTTCGTAGGCCTGTCAACAGGTTTAGTGTAAGAAGAGGCAGGTGGAGTAGATACTCTTGCTGCAGCTGCCATCATAGACTTAAGTGCAGAGACGTACATATCAATGTCCTCTGCAGCATCCAGTTTCGGCGAACAGTCAATGTGGGCACTCATGTACATTTTAAATTTAAGCCAATTTGTTTTGTTGTTTGTAAGCCTATATGGGCGATCAAGTACTTGAGGTCTTGTTAATAGTGTGAATAGCACTGGAGAGTGATCGGAAGTTAAATCTAGCAGTGTATCCACAGTGATCCGATTACGTGGAATCCTCTTGGTTACTGCGAAATCAATCAAGTCAGGCACTTTCTGTGGATCTGTGGGCCAATAAGTAGGCCTACCCGGTGAGACGCAATCCATCTTATTGAGAGGGTTGACTATTGTGTTGTACAACTGCTTGCCTTTAGGATTTACCAGGCGAGATCCCCAGTGCATATGTTTGCGTTATAGTCCCCTGCTGCAATAAAGCGATCTCCAAGTGTGTTAAAGAAATCGGTAAATTCCTTTTCAGAGATTGAGAAGCGTGGTGGGCAATACAGGGCAACCAATGTAGTGTTGCCGCAGCTGGTTTGGACGGTTATAGCAGTTGCTTGTAGGTGCTGTGTTTCAAAAAGTGCCTACGTTTTGGACACCCTACTTCTGCAAAAGCAATACAACATGCAAAAACTGCTCACAAGAAAAACACACAACGGATCAGGAACTATGCAACAACTCAAAAATTGTTTAAACTGTAAAAACAACCCAGAAGTCGATAGCCAACATTCCCCTCTCGATCGCAAATGTCCATCCTTCTGCAAACAACAAGAACTAACCGCCATAAAAACCACAGAAAAAGTCGATCACAAAACTGCACTCGGCATATACTACAACAGACAAGGTCAACAATTGAGAAACACCTACGCTCCACAGTGGTTGGGCTTGTATGGAGCGAGCGGCCAAAAATACTTCTAGTGGAGATAAAATTCTGAAATTTTTTCTATAAAAATACAGTAATTGTTAAAATAAATATAAATCTTCCGTAAGTAAGCCCCTTCCGATATGCCACCCATGGCCATGGCCCCAAATCCCCATTTTTAAAAAAAGTTGAATATATTTAAAATTTGTTGTAATATATTACGCTGTATGATTAAATATAAAATACTATTCTAACAAATCAAAAACAGATCTATTTAAAATTGATTTTTTTGTTTGGGTAACTTTCGCTGTTCTGTAATAAAAGGATCTGACGTCAGCAATAGTCGATTAAATAAATCATCATTTGTTGCCTGACGAGAAATCTTGCGGGTATGTTGCAGACGATATTTTTTAATGTCCTTATTCCTTGACTCAGCAGCTTCTTCTGACAACTCTCCAATAGAAAGTAAAGCATTTTCTATTATGTATGGGCCGTGAATTAAAATTTTATGAACGGTAGGTGGCAGATAGTACCAAGAATATGTCCTTGTAAGATCATTCGCTATATTAAGTGCGAATGCCTTAAATTTTTCTACATTAATTTGGTAACCAGAAGAGAGGGCTTGTAATATTGTCCCATATCTTTCAATAAGGTCTACATCCAGGCCAGTTATTTCAGCCGAAAGGCACGCATTATTAAAAAAGTGTCTGGCAGTGTTTCCATCATTCGATGATCCAGACCCTCCAACTTTGGGCTTGTCGACTAACAATCCCATTTTTAAGCGAAATTCTGTTTGAATTTTTTTTTTTCGCTGACTTGCTCCTTTCTTTCAATGCATCTAACTTGCCAGACTTTGACATCAAGCCTATAAGCCAAATGAATAAAATATTCAAAAAATCTTATGTATGCATGAAGTGTATCGATCCTTCTGAACTTCCCTTTGCATGCTTTCCTCTATGTTGTTCATCTCTGTGGGCTTCGCGTTGCATATATAGCATTACATATTTTGCCATCAACCATTGTTAATTGCAGCACATGATGAACATATACTGTCTTATTTCCAATAACAATATCTGTTGGAAGGAGCTTTTCTATTTGATTCTTAAAGTACTTTTTCTCTTCAATGCTCACTTCACTTGATTCCTTTTTCAACTAGAATCGCACAGGTCGACAATATCGAGTGGATGATGGTCGTGGATTTTTCCAGATAATTTTTGAGCTGTCTTCACTAAGTATCAGGGCAAGTGGGACATATAAAGTGACAAACATGTGGCTGTCTTCCAAGTTATTGTTCTCCACTTTCTGTTTGTTTTAAGTTGTTCACGGGTTTACTGAGAGCATCGTCTATTACATTATCCTGCAACTTAACTATTCTCTTCGTGGTGTCGTCCAACAAACTTTGAAGCTCCACTTCAGCATGTGACTCGCTTACTGTTATTTTTTGGGGATAACATTTTTTTTTTTCATTTAAGACACTCTCATAACCGCACAAGAGCTCTGCAGAAATTTTGCTGTTAACAAATTCTCTTTTTTATACCCTTGCAAAAAGGGTATATTAATTTTGGTCAGAAGTGTGCAACGCATAGAACGAAGCATCTCCGACCATACAAAGTATATATATTCTTGATCAGCACGACGAGACGAGTTCAAATAGCCATGTCCGTCCGTCCGTCCGTCCGTCCGTCTGGATCAACGCAAACTCCTCCTAGACCGTAAGAGCTACAGAGCTGAAATTTTGCACGTAGGCTTGTATATACTGCAGGCGTTGTATATTCGGATTCAGCCGGATCGGACCACTATATCATATAGCTCCCATACAAACCCCAAAGTCACGAACAGTGACTTTTCTCAATAACTTCGTTAATTTCTGTGCTATTATCGTGAAACTTAATATTAGAGAGTTTACTACGCCTATAAGCGACTATGCCAAATTTGATCAAGATCGGGTGACTATATCATATAGCTCCCATACAAACAGCCAAGTCACGAACAGTGACTTTCTCAATAACTTCGTTATTTTCTGAGCTATTGTCTTTGACTTTTCTCAATACCTTCGTTAATTTCTGTGCTATTATCGTGAAACTTAATATTAGAGAGTTTATTACGCCTATAAGCGACTATGCCAAATTTGATCACGATCGGGTGACTGTATCATATAGCTCCCATAGGAACGATTGGTCGAAAACAGTCACTTTTGTAAATAACTTCGTTACTTTTAACGCGATTGCTTTTAAATTAAACATTTCTTAATTTAATATATATGTTAATGACTGTGCCGAATTTGATAAAGATCGGGTGACTATATCATATAGCTCCCATAGGAACGATCGGTGGAAAACAGTGACTTTGATCAATATCTTCGTTATTTCCTATGATTGTAGGTCTTTCTTTCGCAAGCATAAGGCTTTTTAGATAAAACGTTCTTCCACATTGATGGCTAATAGGTAAGGATAGAGTTACCAAAAAAGTTGCAAGGGTATACAAACTTTGACGCGGTCGAAGTTAGCCCCGGCCCTCTGTTTTTTTTTTTAACTTTTAACTCTTAATATATATTTGTTGAATCTACTCTTAAATTAGAGCCTAACAACAAGTTTGAGATATTTTTCTTAATCTAGTACTTAAGATAAATCCAGGAGATATTGCAGGCGGCCCGAATCACTTGTTATTGGGTTGGTCTGTCATTTCTTTTAAGACGAGTTCTATTATTAGTTCGCGTAAGGGAATTGGCAAGGACATTTGGGTGTGCATCCAGTTTCGCAGAATACTTTAGTTGTTGACTACCTATTTCAGATTTTACGCTAGGTATATTTAGATCATTTTGAATGTTGTCGTTCCGTATATACCACGGGGCCCCCGTGATTGATCTTAAAATTTTTGACTGCGCTCTTTGTATAATATCGACATTGCTGGTGCTTGCCTTCCCCCATAGTACGGCTCCGTAAGTCCAGATGGGTTTCAGTAAGGAGTTGTATAGGAGGACTTTATATTCCAGACGTAGAGGGGACCGAGCATTGATGATCCAATGTAGGCTACTCGCTTTCAGTTTAAGCTGTGACTTTTTTGCTTCGATGTGCTTGCGCCAAGTTAGTCTTCTGTCTAGGTGGATGCCAAGGTAAGTGACATCCTCGGCTTGAGGAACTGGTACGTTGTTTAGCATTAGAGCTGGACAGTTTCTTCTGTTAAGCGTAAATGTAACATGTTTGCATTTCTGCTCGTTGACCCGGATACGCCAGGTTGCTAGCCATTCCTCTACCACCTTGAGGTGTTCCTCTAATTTTGCAGAGGCTTGTATTGGGCATTTGGATCTGCTGAGGATTGCCGTGTCATCGGCAAAAGTGGACATTGTAAGTCCTAAACTCGTTGGTAAGTCTGCAGTGTACAGTAGGTAGAGCAATGGGCCGAGTACACTGCCTTGCGGTACACCAGCTTTGATTTCAAAATCAGCCGAGACGGAGCCATTACATCTTACAGCGAATTGCCTATTGTAGAGGTAAGATTCCATGAGTTTGTGGGTGTACTGTGACAGTTTTTGACGGATTTTGAACATCAGACCCTCCAGCCAAACTCTATCGAAAGCCTGGGCAACGTCGAGAAAGACAGCCGCACAGTATTCTTTTAGTTCGAATGCTGTTCGTATTTCGGATGTTATGCGATTGACTTGTTCAATTGTACCATGTTTTTCGCGGAAGCCGAACTGGTGTGAAGGGATTGTGTTCTCCGATGCCAGAAATGAGTTTAGTCGGATCTGCAGGACCTTTTCAAAAAGCTTCGAAAGACATGGCAGCAAACTAATTGGCCTATAGGATGATGGCTGGGTTTTGTCCTTTCCCACTTTAGGAATCATGATGATAGTGGACCTTTTCCATGTTCTTGGGAAGTAGCCAATTCTTATTATAGCGTTGAACAGTTTGCAGATGTATTGTATGGCAATGATAGGGAGTTCCAGGATCATTTTCGGTGTGATTAGGTCATGGCCAGGGGCTTTTTTTGGCTTTATGTGGTTTTTAATAACTGCAGTGATCTCGTCCGATTGGTGTTCCGAGTACTCACTATCCGTTAGTGTGCTCGAAGGGTTTGATGTTGGATTTGGCTGGAAAACCATTTTAAGATGTGGGGCAAATACGGATGCCCTCTCTTCGTCACTGCGGGCCCATCCACCGGTTGGACTCCTTATCGGTGAAATTGTCTCTGTAGGAGCGCTTAAAGTTGGGTGGGCTTTCCACAGAAGATGTTTGGTGCTGGTTGGGCTGAGCTTTTCTATGTATTTTCTTTGAGCCCAGCTTTCCTCTTGTCTTAACGCCTTGGAGAGGTTGCGATTAGCATGCCTTAGGCGAAGTTTTGCTGCTGGTGAGCGAGTAATCTGCCATTCTCTTCTTAGACGTCGTTTTTCCGTTACTAATTGTTCTATCCGCCGGTTTGTAGGCCTGTCAACAGGTTTAGTGTAAGAAGAGGCAGGTGGAGTAGATACTCTTGCTGCAGCTGCCATCATAGACTTAAGTGCAGAGACGTACATATCAATGTCCTCTGCAGCATCCAGTTTCGGCGAACAGTCAATGTGGGCACTCATGTACATTTTAAATTTAAGCCAATTTGTTTTGTTGTTTGTAAGCCTATATGGGCGATCAAGTACTTGAGGTGTTGTTAATAGTGTGAATAGCACTGGAGAGTGATCGGAAGTTAAATCTAGCAGTGTATCCACAGTGATCCGATTACGTGGAATCCTCTTGGTTACTGCGAAATCAATCAAGTCAGGCACTTTCTGTGGATCTGTGGGCCAATAAGTAGGCCTACCCGGTGAGACGCAATCCATCTTATTAAGAGGGTTGACTATTGTGTTGTACAACTGCTTGCCTTTAGGATTTACCAGGCGAGATCCCCAGTGCATATGTTTGCGTTATAGTCCCCTGCTGCAATAAAGCGATCTCCAAGTGTGTTAAAGAAATCGGTAAATTCCTTTTCAGAGATTGAGAAGCGTGGTGGGCAGTACAGGGCAACCAATGTAGTGTTGCCGCAGCTGGTTTGGACGGTTATAGCAGTTGCTGTGTTTCAAAATCTGTTGAGGAATGAGTGTTTTATACGGTTTTTGATTAGGATACCAGTCCCGCCATGAGCTTTTCCGTCTGGATGGTTTGTTGCATAGAAGGTATATTGGTATTTGAAAATTATTTTTTGATGTTAAATGTGTTTCCGAAATCAGCAAAACGTCGATTTCACTTGAGTCTAGGAATAGTTGCAGTTCATTTTTGTGCTTGGAGATGCCGTTAGCATTCCAAAGACATAGACGTAGGGAAGCCATTATTTATTCTCGATAAGCTTCTGGATAAGCAGGTTTTGATTCCGCATCAGTTCTTGCATACAGTTTTGCATGAACGTCATAAAAGTGGTCATGTTTTGGTTGAGTGAGATCAATAGGGCTTCTAAGCCACTTGGAGTTTGCTGGCCAAGCTCTGGTGCGCTAGGTTGCGGATTCTGTAGATGGTGGAGTGACGGGGTCTCTTTTGCGGGCTCCGTCTGTCCAGTTCGAAGCACACTAGCGAAGGATAAACTAGGACTGTATGTAGCAGGCATGTTAGATGATCTAACAGCCTTGGCGAAGAATATCTCCGGTGTAGTTTTGGAGGCGTTGACGGTGACTTTTGGTCCACCTGGGGGTTTGCGCCCGTTTAGGTGAGATTTAAGATCCTTGAAGACAGGACATCCTCTGTAGTTGGCCGTGTGGTTCCCTCCACAGTTACTGCATAGTCTTAGTGCGACATTGTTTCTGTCCTTGGTGAAAATGCCATCTTTATGATGTTCGCCACAGCCAACACACCCTGACCTGAGATTGCAGTTGTTAGAGGTGCAGATGTATTCCTGACAGTTTTTACACTGCGGTGGTTGGTGTCTCTTATGGGGCTCCTCTGTGATTCTTCTGTGCAATAGGAGCTGTAGGTTGTAGATTGGGTGCACTTCATTTGGCTTCGACCGCTTTGCATCTGGTTGGAGCTCGATTTTAAAGAGCGGCTGTGCGACTTTGTTCCTGTTGATGATGTTGACAACGGATTTGACCGCAAACCCTTTTTCGACCAACGCGTCTGCTATTTCTTGAGTAGGGACCGATGGCTCAATCCCCTTCAACACAACCTGGAGCCCTTTACTGCTTTTTAGTTGGTAGGTATAGAAGTTAATGTTAGCATTACGGAGGTACTTTTCGATGATGCGGAAATTGTCCTCTGTTTGGGTTTGACATTTAATTTCTTTAATGTTACCCCTATTGAGAGGGGTTACAACAAAGTTATTTGCCCCTACTGTTTCTACTAGCTTCGAAATCAGGGCGCTGCAGTTGGCTCCACGGATGTATAAAGGGGGTGGTCTAGCCGATTTGACTTTATCTACAGCGCCGGCTTGATCATCTTGCTGATCGGCAAGAATTTTAAAACGATTCCCGCTAAGGGGTGCTACTTGTTCATTTGGTTTGGTTATTTTCGGCGTATTGCCACTTTTTTTCTTTTGCGGGCTTAGCTTCCGCTTAGTTATTTTAATATATCTATCCATTCCAGTTTGGACAGAAGTCGTTGGGTTTACTATTGTGGCTGACTCTGGGCGACTTGTCATTGACGGCTTGAGGCAGGTCAATACTTCGGCAGACGTTGCAGTAGTTGCTGTCAACGAGCTGACGGTGCTGGTCGGTGCAATCGGTGACCCAGTTATCGTTATTGATGGAGAAGCACACCGCTCTCTCCACGGTAAGTTGCTTTTGATTGCTGAGTGGCTGGCACTTTCGGTGTTATTGCTTACGTTAGCATTCAGTGGGGTCGGCGACACCACCGAAAAGTACGCGTTGTTGCGTTGGACCGAGAGTCGACGCTCACGTTGTTGTTGTACAATTAGTTCTTGTAGCCGTTGCTGTTGGGGATCGAGAGAGCTTGGGCCCGAATTGGTGGACATGGCTTTTGTAAAAATTACGCACTTTGTTGTTGTAACTTAGTATTTATTGCTATTAGAGCAATCTAATAGCAATATGATTGTAAATAGGCGTCTCTGAGGCGACTGAGAGCCCTACACAAATTTTTGCAAACGCGGTCTTTTTATACCCTTGCAGAGGGTATTATAAAATTGGTCAGATGTTTGTAACGCACAGAAGGAGACGTTTCCGACCCCATAAAGTATATATATTCTTGATCAGCATGAGAAGCTAAGTCGATATAGCCATGTCCGTCTGTCCGTCTGTCCGTCTGACCGTCTGTCCGTCTGTCCGTCGGTGCGTACGCGTTTTACTCAGCCATCTTAAGAGCTATCGGAATGAAATTTTTTTGGGAGCTTTTTTTTACCCGGGTGAGATAAAGTATGAAAATCTTTGGGATCGGACTACTATATCATATAACTCTGGAACAAAAATTTTTGCAAAAATTGGAGTATTCCCATGAAATTTACCAATATAATAGAATTTGATATAAAATCTCAGATCCCAAAATTTGACCCTGATCGGATAAATAGAACACAAGTTACAGTCTATATAAATCGGTTCAATCGCTGCCGGCAGCTCTGCTTGCAAATGTACACCAACAAAGCCAACAACCGATTTGGAGGAGTAGCAATACTATACAACACAGTCTAAAAAACCTAACTAATATCTTTGAAACCATCGCAGTAGAAATTATATCTCAAACAAAAATTAACATTCTGTCAACATACATACCTCCAAATAAAACCTTCTCACAAAACTCCCTAAATAACAACTTTGGAACCCTCTCCAACAATCAACTTGTCTTAGGCGATTTCAACAGCTGGCACCATAGCTGGGGATCACCTAAAGACAACAAAAAAGGAAGACTTCTAGCCAAATTTATCCTAAACTCAAATCTCACGATACTCAACAACGGCTCCCCAACCCACCTCTCAACTCACAACACATTTACCCACATTGATCTATCTCTATGCTCCGCACAACTTACCCCTTACACCACCTGGAAAACCATCGAAGATCTCCATGGAAGTGACCACTTCCCAATCTTAATCTCCATGTATCCTCAACAACAATCAACTAACAGCCAACTAACCCGCCGCTTCAAAATCAAAGAAGCCAACTGGGCATTATTTACCAAACGATCACACACCTACCAGCACAAAAATTAATAAAGAAGCCGCAGCTATCAATAAAATAATACTGCCACAACAGACTTTACTACCACAATTAACCCTAACACTCCCCCGACAAAATTTGGGCAAATATTCGACGACTTTGCGGACTCAATCCAACTAAAACCATACACTGCATCACAGACACAGCTAACAACTCTTTTACAACTGATACAAAAACTCTATCACAACTATTTGCACTATACTGGTCCGATCAATCTAATGACAAAAACTTTAGCCAAGAATTCATTGCTAACAGCAACGAACGCAGCAATACGCACATCACTTGGCGCCCTACGATCAACACCTATATCAAACTTACTTTTCGAATCGAATATACCCACAATAGAAAAACAGAGAGACCTCATTACAGCCAAAACATACAAAACACTACTTAACAGTTCAAATTCACCACTCTACAAACATATTAAGCAAAGTAACAAAAGTAAAATATATAAAATATCATCTACACTAGAAAAAATTATACTATTATGCAAAGAAAACCATATCCCCTACCTCCCGCTCCCAAACAGAGCAATAACCCCCCCATGGACTTTCCCTGCTGTTATAAACACTACACTACAAAAATACAGCAAACCCAACACACCGACGAGTATTTATAGGCGGCACTTCCTTGATCTCAAGGCTAAATACAAGAATCACACATTTATATATACAGACGGCTCGTTGCAACACAACACTGCTACCTTTGCCATCACCACCGAAAAGGAAACCTTACAAAGAGGTTTACTACCGCACTTCACATCAATACTATCAGCCGAAACCATAGCCATTCTTGACGCAATTAAACTAATTCAAAGTAGAAAAGGTAACTTTGTAATTTGTTCGGATTCTCTATCATCTATATAATCTATCGGGAACATTGACAACAACAACTTTTACCCAACATTAATTAGGAATCTGCTTACCAAATCTGCTCCCAAAATAAAACTACTTTGGATCCCCAGCCATTGTGGCATTGAAGGGAACTAACTTGCCGATTCAGTAGCTAAGTCCACAATCTATAGTCCGTTACATTGCACCCCCAACTTCAACACTAAAGACATCGACAAATTTCTTAGAAACAAAAATATTCAACAACTTAGGAATAACATTGAACACTGCAATAGATGGTACCAACAAGTCAACACTAGCCTAACAAACTCAAGACACTATCTAAAATCATTTAGCCAGAACATAATAACACGTAGAGACCAAATAAAAATAGTAAGGCTTAGACTAGGACACACACGGCTCACCCAACAAGTATATATCGACCCCAACAACATCACTCCATGCCCAAACTGTTCATGTACAAGTAACCTCACCATTACCCACATCCTTAAAGAATGCCCAGCAACCCAGCACCTTAGAAACCAAATTTTCAAAAATACCTGCCCCCTTTCCATTCTTTTAAATCCCACGCCAGAAAATACATCGCTAATAATGCAATTCCTTAACATTTCACAAATATACCATTTATTGTAATTATAAGTATGTAAATATCTATGTAAATACGTAAATGTGTAGGTAAATATGCAATTTTGTAGATATAAATGTATGTAAATACCAAGCCGAAGGCCTTAGCCGCCAGCGCTTTAGTTAATAAGCTAGTAATAATTTTGATTATTATTAACTTCTAAATAAAATAAATTAAAGGTTTGGCACCTATGAAAAGGAATGTAACGGCCAAAAACAGTACAGCTTTGCCCAAGATGTTTGAACCATTAAAGCAATAAAGTTTGCACAAATGAAATGGTCTGTTCATTGTGTAGCAAGGGACACCATACCTTACTCCATTTTGAAGAAAAACAGGAGAGAGTTACTACTTGTGCAACGGCTCAATCAATACAGTTGGCTACAGCTCTAACACAAGTAAAAAATTTACATGGAGGATATAAGACCCTTATTGTTAGTGGTTCGTAGAGCACCATTTTGTCTGAGGACGCGGCTCAAATATTGAAATTACCTAAAATTAAACAATAATGTATGTTGTACAAAAAATCAAAATATAAGGTAAAAATAGATGTAAAGATGCGAAATCAATGGAAAGAACTTCTAAAGGTTGAGGCAATTGAGTTGCCAAAGTAAATGAAAGCTCTTCCATTAAAAAGGGTAAGCGTGGATATGTCAAAATGGTGATCCTACGTACTTGCTGATCCTACCTTTAATAAACCTGGTAAGCTTTATACAATAATGGGTGTAAACGTATATACGCAAATCATAAAAGAAGGAGTTACAAAGATTGATGGTCTACTAGGCCTAAATACTCAATTTGGCAGGACTCACTTTCGAGGTATAGTAGAAACTGGGAAAGAAAAAGTATATATTCCAGACACAGTAAGAAATGAGAATATTCAGATGGCAATGGTCAAAATAAAAAATCTAAAAAATAATATCAAAATAGATTCCGGTAATAAATTGTCCGAGTCTGTAGTACAAAAAAGACAGGTATTGCAAAATGTTCATAAAGGGACAACATTTAAACAACAAAACCTCTCAAACTTCTGCTATCAAACAACGTGAAGCAAAAGGCACATTGGTTTAAGCCGAAAGGTAGAAGTCCTTGGTCTTTAATGTTTCCACCATATAAAAAGGCTAGAAGTCAACACAGTAATACACATCAGGAGTGGGTAGATATCCCGAAACAAAAATAGTTAAGCATCGGGTGATATTAGTAAACCAATTTGGTAAACACGCTCTGTGGAAAACACTTAAGATTGTAACAACGTCGCGGTATCAAGTAACGAATAAAGTAACGAGTAAAGAGCTTTTTTTTGTCATTGTCCAGTTTTAGGCCATCTCGGACACCAAATTCAAACTGTGGGCAATACATGGAAGATTTTGTATTTTTAAAATTTCGCATGCAGTTGTTTCCAATATGCTCCAGAATAGGTAAATTTCCTTCAGTGTGTCGGCAATCTTTTGTTCTGAATGATTGGTTGCATCACTTCGTTTTTTGGTTGCAAGTGATGCGGCTTCCATGCAATATTTGTGATTGAAATGGCTTGTGATCCGTCATCAGCACATCCCCCAGTTGTGTTCGGCTGGGGAGTTTGTACCGGGGATCTAAAGTGTAAGAGTAGTCAGCAAATCCTTGGTCTTTAACAATGCTATAAGGTTGAACATCTTTCGCAACCATCGCAGCTAATGAATAGTCGATTTCCTTCTTGCGGTTAAAGTAAGAGTCGTATAAGAGAGTCCTTTTTAAATACGAATCCACCGATCGCATGCTCGATGTACAGCTGCTGCTGGTGGACGCAGTTGCTTTCATCTGCAACGGCATCTGGAGGTAGTGTCCTTGAAGCAGGTGCTTTATTTGAAATTTGAAGTATTTACACTCGTCTTATATTCTTTTTGGCAGTTCCAGCATTTTTGCCAATTGCTTGTCTTCTGAACGTTTGAAGTAGTTCCACACATCTGAAATTTTGTTTTTCTTATTTTGAGTGGGTCTTTGAGGACTTTGGTTTCCATCGCTGTTGGTGTAATTGTACAGGAGTTTTAATTATTTTAAAATTCAACTGAATTCGATTAGTTAGTATTTTCTTTTTGTTATCTATATTTGCTAAAGTGGTGAGAATCAAAATCTAGGTAACCAGCTCATAAAACTGTGAACAAATTTTGAAAACCAAATGTATGTCTATTAAATTGTTTTTACATGCTTCATACTACATGCTATCTCGCTCACTCTACAAACACACGAGCACTCTAGCGCCGCCACTAGCCAACGGCCAATTCTGGCCTTGTGCACCGCATAGTAAAATAAGTTCATTTGCATATTTTGCATGTTTCTAGTCCTATTTCAATAAAATTTGGTAGTTTGGTAAAAATAGATAAGATTAATTAGTCTGCCGAATTTGAATGCGATAGTCAAAAAACTACTAAAACTACTACAAATCGGTTTTTTCTAAATTATAGAGGCGGAAGTGAGCGTGGCAAAATATATAAAAAGATGTATACTCT
Source organism: Drosophila tropicalis (assembly GCF_018151085.1). Classification (NCBI taxonomy): domain Eukaryota; kingdom Metazoa; phylum Arthropoda; class Insecta; order Diptera; family Drosophilidae; genus Drosophila; species Drosophila tropicalis. Next base: position 839,818 of record NW_027173394.1, read on the forward strand.
GCACGCATACTAAGCCAGTGTACATACTAAATTTGGTGACTTTAGCTTTGTTAGTTTTTGATAAAATCAGTTTTATTTAATTTGCGGGGGCGGAAGTGGGCGTGGCAAAATTTTTAAACAGCCAATATCTGCGCGTCTATTCCTGGGGGTGTAAGTGGGCGTGGCCAAAATTCCAATTAACTCTAAACATTCACAAACTACGCGAGTATACATATCAAATTTGGTGGCTCTAGCTCCTATAGCCTCCGAGATCTGCGTGTTCATAAAGACGGACGGACGGACAGACGGACATGGCTGGAACGACACGGCTGTTGATCCTGATGAAGAATATATACTTTATAGGGTCGGAGAAGCCTGTTACATACATTTTGGCGACTTAAATTTACCATTTCACCCTATGGGTGTATGGTATAAATAGGGCAATTAAGATTTATTGGACAGCGTGGTTTTTACACTGACGGTTCCAAAAATGACAACTACACATCGTTCAGCGTTGTCAACAACCACTCTACAAAACAATTCTTTTTACAAAATCATAACAGTATTTTTTCCGCTGAAATTAAAGCAATCTTCTCCGCAATCAACTTAGCCAAAGTCCTGTCACATCAAACTGCCATCTGTACTGATTCACTTTCATCTATCCAAGCTATAGCTAACCCCTACAATCTATCTTTCTATCCCTTCCAAATTAGACAGACTCTTTTAAGCCACCCAAATAAACTAAAAATAATCTGGATCCCCGGTCACTGCCAGATTTTGGGAAATGAGAAAGCCGATGAGGCGGCCAAAACCGCCAACGCTCTCCCCCTTATATTTACAGAAAACTATAATGTCTCAGACTTATTGAAACAAATTAAAAAAGTAAATAATCTCACTAAACTAAAACTATTTTCAAAAACAAACTTTTACAAATCCAATAACACAACCAAAACCAATATAACCAACTACGCTACCTACAGCCAATTGTCTCGGCGAGATCTCGTTAGAATTACTAGGCTTCGCCTTGGACACACAAACCTCACCCATTCCTACCTCCTCAACCCGCCTTATGCCAACATTGCAACTCTGTTTCTTCTGTTAACCACATCCTGCTAGATTGTCCGAACACCTTAAACATTAGAAAATCCCTTTTCCCATCCTCCAACCCACTCTCAGGCTTATTTAACCCAACCTAAGAAAACATATCCAAAGTCGTTCGATTTTTAAAATCATTTAACATTTACGATCTCATCTAAATATTTAACTTTATACGTACATATTACCTCACATTGTAAATATATATGTACATACTTATTTGAAATTTTCCGTATTTCCTCAATATAAACATGTTATAAGGCCTTTGTAGACACTAAGCTAAGTTTACTTTTAATTTTACATTATAAGTAAACCGTATATAATAATAATAATAATAATCTTTAAATATGGTCCCGTAAATTTGAAGTATTTACACTCGTCTTATATTCTTTTTGGCAGTTCCATTATTTTTGCCAATTGCTTGTCTTCTGAACGTTTGAAGTAGTTCCACACATCCGAAATTTTGTTTTTAAAATTCAACTGAATTCGATTAGTTAGTATTTTCTTTTTGATATCGATATTTGCTAAAGTGAGGTGAGAATCGAAATCTAGGTAACCAGCTCATGGCAACGCCACACATCTGATCGGTTTGGTTTACATTGCTTTATATTATTTTTCTATAAATGGAGTTTGGATAAAACAATAAGAAAATGAAGTAAGTAAATCGACTCGCCGACCAGATGAAACAAATATTTCAAATTTTGAAAACCAAATGTATGTCTATTAAATTGTTTTTACATGCTTCATACTATGTGCTATCTCGCTCACTCTACAAACACACGAGCACTCTAGCGCCGCCACTAGCCAACGGCCAATCATGGCCTTATGGATTTCAATAAAATTTGGTAGTTTGGTAGAAATAGATAAGATTTGAATGCGATAGTCAAAAAACTACTAAAACTACTACAAATCGGTTTTTTCTAAATTATGGAGGCGGAAGTGAGCGTGGCAAAATATGAAAAGTTGTATACTCTGCGCGCATACTAACCCAGTGTACATAAAAATTTGGTGACTTTAGCTTTGTTAGTTTTTGATAAAATCAGTATATAAACCAAATTTGATGTCTCTAGCTGTTATACTTTTTAAGAAAAATAGTTTTATGTGATTCTTTGGGGCGTAAGTGGGCGTAGCCGAAATTCCATTAACTCTATACATTTACATACTACGCGAGTATACATACCAAATTTGGTGGCTCTAGCTCCTATAGCCTCCGAGATCTGCGTGTTAATACAGACGGACGAGCGGACGAACAGACGGACATGGATAGATCGACTCGGCTGTTGATCCTGATCAAGAATATATATACTTTATAGGGTCGGAGAAGCTTCTTTCTGCCTGTTACATACATTTTGGCGACTTTAATATACCATTTCACCCTATGGGTGCATGGTATAAATAGGGCAAATAAGACTTATTGGACAGCGTGGTTTTATCAAGAGATTAATGTAAGTTAATTTCATTGCAATAATTCTCGAGTTATTGTACACTTAACTTATGCATTTTCTCTTTATCCTGCCTCCCTTGTAATCCAGGCCATACAAGCAGAACACGTGTAGGAGATAAACTTAGAAGGATGTACGAAACCTAAGCATTTTCATTGTGTAGTAAGGAACACCATACCTTACTCCATTTTGAAGAACAACAGGAGAGAGTTAATACTTGTGCAACGGCACAATCAACACTGTTGGCTACAGCTCTAATCTAAGTAAAAAATTTACATGGAGGGTATAAGACCCTAAGAGCCCTTATTGATAGTGGTTCGCAGAGCACCAATTTGTCTGAGGACACGGCTCAAATATTGAAATTACCTAAAATTAAACAACATACAATATACAAAAAATCAAAATATAAATATATATATAACTTCTTAAGGTTGAGGCAATTGTGTTGCCAAAGTAAATGAAAGCTCTTTTATTAAAAAGGGTAAGCGTGGATATGTCAAAATGGTAATCCTACGTACTTGCTGATCCTACCTTTAACAAACCTGGTAATGTCTGTACAATAACGGGTGTAAACGTATATACGCAAATCATAAAAAAAGGAGTTACAAAGATTGATGGTCTACTAGGCCGAAAATACGTAATTTGGCAGGACTCACTTTTGAGGTATAGTAGAAATATATTCCAGACACAGTAAGAAATGAGAATATTCAGATGGCAATGGTCAAATTAAATAACGATTATCTAAAAAAATAATTAAATCGAATTTAAACCGGCTCGAGGTCAATCTTACAAAGGAAGATTATTTTTAAAGGTAACACACAAAAAGGTGAGCAGGTTGTCTGTATAGCTATTTCAAGAACTACCAAGTTCTATTATCATCAGACTTTGCTAAAGAACTCCAGAATTGCAATAGCCATACCATGTCTTCAACGCTAAAACTAGTTGGGAATTACATTGCCAACTAAATGAAGCAAAAAAAAGCTGGCGAAGCCTACAATACCGAAGACCACATTTTGTGCATTACCCTTAGGCGCTATGAAATATTAGTGTAAGAGCTTCGCCCTTAACAAACTAAATTCACGACCTGTTTAAAAAAATAATTAATAACTGCCTCCGTGTACAGACGTGTTTTTTAATGCACTCCGCAAAAATTGAGTGTAAAAAAAAAGACCGAGTTTGCAAAAATTTGTGTAGGGCTCTCAGTCGCCTCAGAGACGCCTATTTACAATCATATTGCTATTAGATTGCTCTAATAGTAATAAATACTAAGTTGCAACAACAAAGTGCGTAATTTTTACAAAAGCCATGTCCACCAATTCGGGCCCAAGCTCTCTCGATCCCCAACAGCAACAGCTACAAGAACTAATTGTACAACAACAACGTGAGCGTCGACTTTCTGTCCAACGCAAAAACGCATACTTTTCGGTGGTGTCGCCGACCCCACTGAATGCTAACGTAAGCAATAACACCGAAAGTGCCAGACACTCAGCAATCAACAGCAACTTACCGTGGAGAGAGCAGTGTGCTTCTCCATCAATATCTATAACTGGGTCACCGATTGCACCGACCAGCACCGTCAGCTCGTTGACAGCAACTACTGCAACGTCTGCCAAAGCATTGACCTGCCTCAAGCCGTCAACGACAAGTCGCCCAGAGTCAGCCACAAGAGTAAACCCAACGACTTCTGTCCAAACTGGAATGTATAGATATATTAAAATAACTAAGCGGAAGCTAAGCCCGCAAAAGAAAAAAAGTGGCAATACGCCGAAAATAACCAAACCAAATGAACGAGTAGCACCCCTTAGCGGGAACCGTTTTAAAATTCTTGCCGATTAGCAAGATGATCAAGTCGGCGCTGTAGATAAAGTTAAATCGGCTAGACCACCCCCTTTATACATCCGTGGAGCCAACTGCAGCGCCCTGATTTCGAAGCTAGTAGTCAATAGGGGTAACATTAAAGAAATTAAATGTCAAACTCAAACAGAGGACAATTTCCGCATCATCGAAAAGTACCGCCGTAATGCTAACATCAACTTCTATACCTATCAACTAAAAAGCAGTAAAGGGCTTGTGTTGAAGGGGATTGAGCCATCGGTCCCTACTCAAGAAATAGCAGACGCGTTGGTCGGAAAAGGGTTTGCGGTCAAATCCGTTGTCAACATCATCAACAGGAACAAAGTCGCACAGCCGCTCTTTAAAATCGAGCTCCAACCAGATGCAAAGCGGTCGAAGCCAAATGAAGTGCACCCAATCTACAACCTACAGCTCCTATTGCACAGAAGAATCACAGAGGAGCCCCATAAGAGACACCAACCACCGCAGTGTAAAAACTGTCAGGAATACATCTGCACCTCTAACAACTGCAATCTCAGGTCAGTGTGTGTTGGCTGCGGCGAACATCATAAAGATGGCATTAGCACCAATGACAGAAACAATGTCGCACTAAGACTATGCAGTAACTGTGGAGGGAACCACACGGCCAACTACAGAGGATGTCCTGTCTTCAAGGATCTTAAATCTCACCTAAACGGGAGCAAACCGCCAGCTGGACCAAAAATCACCTTCAACGTCTCAAAAACTACACCGGAGGTATTCTTCGATCATCTAACATGCCTGCTACATACAGTCCTAGTTTACCTTCGATAGTGTGCTCCGAACTGGACAGACGGAGCACGCAAAAGAGACTCCGTCACTCCACTATCTACAGAATCCGCAACCTAGCGCACCAGAGCTTGACCAGCAAACTGCAAGTGTCTATGTCTTTGGAAAGCTAACGGCATCTCCAAGCACAAAAATAAACTGCAACTATTCCAAGACTCAAGTGAAATCGACGTTTTGCTGATTTCGGAAACACATTTAACATCAAAAAATAATTTTCAAATACCAAAATATACCTTCTATACAACAAACCATCCAGACGGAAAAGCTCATGGCGGGACTGGTATCCTAATCAAAAACCGTATAAAACACTCGTTCCTCAACAGATTTGAAACACAGCACCTACAAGCAACTGCTATAACCGTCCAAACCAGCTGCGGCAACACTACATTGGTTGCCCTGTACTGCCCACCATGCTTCTCAATCTCTGAAAAGGAATTTACCAATTTCTTTAACACACTCGGAGATCGCTTCATTGCAGCAGGGGACTATAAGGCCAAACATACGCACTGGGGGTCTCGGATGGTGAATCCTAAAGGCAAGCAGTTGTACAACACAATAGTCAACACTCAATAACATGGATTGCGTCTCACCGGGTAGGCCTACTTATTGGTCCACAGATCCACAGAAAGTGCCTGACTTGATTGATTTCGCAGTAACCAAGAGGATTCCACGTAATCGGATCACTGTGGATACACTGCTGGATTTAACTTCCGATCACTCTCCAGTGCTATTCACACTATTAACAACACCTCAAGTACTTGATCGCCCATATAGGCTTACAAACAACAAAACAAATTGGCTTAAATTTAAAATGTACATGAGTGCCCACATTGACTGTTCGCCGAAACTGGATGCTGCAGAGGACGCGTCTCTGCACTTTAGTCGATGATGGGAGCTGCAGCAAGAGTGTCTACTCCACACTACTTACACTAAACCTGTTGACAGGCCTACGAACCGGCGGATAGAACAATTAGTAACGGAAAAACGACATCTAAGAAGAGAATGGCAGATTACTCGATCACCAGCAGCAAAACTTTGCCTAAGGCATGCCAATCGCAACCTCTCCAAGGAGTCAAGAGGAAAGCTGTTCTCAAAAGAAAATACATAAAAAAGCTCAGTCCAACCAGCACTAAACATCCTCTGTGGAAAGCCCACCCAACTTTAAGCGCTCCTACAGAGACAGTTTCACTGATAAGGGGTCCTGCCCGTGATGCCACATTATTAATACGCATTTTCTAATCTAAACTTAACTTCCTTAGAATAGTCTTCTATATTATATATTGGATCTATAGTATTAGTGCTATTAAATTGAATTGGTAGGTTACTTTGTCTACCAAATATAAGTTCATATGGACAATAATTATGTGTTACTGATGGTGTTGTGTTAAAACAATACACGAAATACTGTAACCATATGTCCCAATCAGTTTTATCTACTGAAATATATGAACGAATGTACTCGTTGAAGGTCCTATGACTTTTTTCAACGGTACCTAATGTCTGGTGATGGTGTGCTGTAGATGTTATGTTATCTATTTTCAAATATTTGCACAGCTCAGTAATAATGGAATTTTTATATTCTGTTCCCATGTCCGTAATGAACGTCTTCATTGGACCGTACTTCAGAATAAAAGATTCGAATATGGCTTTTGCTACAGTTGTTGCACTTTTGTTTGCAACAGGAACTGCTACTAAATACTTTGTCAGGTCACATATTAATGTGATTGCGTATTCATTCCCATTTTCCGAATGTGGTAGTGGACCGATCGTGTCTACTATCACTCTGTCAAAAGCATATAGTGGTGTTTCGGTTATAATCATAGGTGATCTTGTATGTTTTGTCGTTTTCGACGTCAGGCATTTTGGACATTTATTAATGTACTTTTTTACACATTTAGTCATGTTTTTCCAATAATATCATATCTTTTTTTTTTGTAATTGTTTTATTTATGCCTGTATGACCTCCTTGAATTGGATCGTCATGGAATGTAGACAATATAGCATCTTTTTCTTTCTTATTATTTACTTGGGTCACCGGCTTGAGTAGCGCTACTCTTAAAAATTGTAAAATTCTATTGCCCATATTTTTGAAAGATTCTATTGAAATAGTTTCAAAGATCTTTTCGCTCGGTGCCACTTTGACTTTGGTGATACTAAGTATACCGGCTTCTTTTTCGAGCCTTTGAAAAAACTGACCTAAGTCGAGAATTCCATTGGTATACATATCGCAAATGTCAATTCTTGCTATAACTTTCTTGCCATGTTTGAATGTGGTCGAGGAATCAGTTATTCGCAAGGTCACTACTTTCCGTACTTCGTCATTTATAATAACGTCATATACGTTGGGCTCGGAAGCTTTTTCAAGATTTTGCCTTGGCAATAGTTCTTGTTTATTTTCTGCGCAGAAATTGTTTTGTCTACTTTGGTACCTGGTAGTGACTTTCAATATTTTTTTGTTCATGTCAATTAGATCGGATATTGTTATCCTTGATAGGGCGTCTGCCACAAAGTTATCTTTACCTCTCAAATACTCTACTGTAAAGTCGTACTCTTTCAATTCTAGCCGAATGCGTGTCAGTTTTGAACTCGGGTTGACCATGGAGAACAAATATGTTAATGGTCTATGCTCTGTTCGCACTGTGAAATGTTTTCCATATATATATGGTCGAAAATATGTTATTGCCCAGTGTATTGCTGCTAGCTCTTGTTCTGTAGTACTCTTGTTGCTTTCACCTTTAGTGAATGCTCTTGATGCATATGAAACTGGAAGCTGGAGTCCATTATAATTTTGTGTTAAAACTGCTCCACATGCTTGTTTGCTTGCATCTGTGATTCTGCAAAATTCTTTGCTAAATCATGAACGAGCTTTTCTTTTAAGTATTGGAATGCATTGTCGCATTCTGCTATCCATTCGAATGGAACATTCTTTTTACATAATCTTGTTATGTGGCGGGAATATTCGGCGAAATTTTTTATGAAACGTCTATAGTAATTGCAAAATGCAACGAAACGTCTAGCACTATCTGCATCATGTGGGACTGGATAATTCTTGATGACGTCAAATTTTGTGTCGTCTGGCAAGATTCCTTAATCTGTGCATTTGTGACCTAGGAATGTCACCTCATGCATAAAGAATGAACATTTTTCTGGATGCAGTTTTAGATTATTTTTTCTGCAGAGTTTAAAAACATCTACTAAATTTTTAATCATCTGTTGTTCAGAACAACCAATAACGATTAAATCATCCATATAGAGGAAAGCTTGACTTGGCTCAAGCCCCGAGAATGCTATTGTCATCATTCTCTGAAATGAATTAGGTGCTATTTTTAGACCGAAAGGTAATCGTGTAAAACGATGTGAGCCATTGCTTGTTGAAAAAGACGTTATATCTCTTGATTTTTCTTCTAGTTCAATTTGATGAAAACCTGACATTAAGTCAAGGCAAGAAAAATATTTTGCTCTTCCCAATTGATCAAGGATATCATCAATTCTGGGGAGTGGAAACTTATCTGACAGCAATTTTTTGTTTATTTGACGATAGTCAATTACTAATCGCCAGTTTTTTTCTTTAGATCCCGAAAGTGTTTTCTTTGGGACTAGCAAGAGTGGGCTATTATAAGGCGAAACAGATGGTTCAACAATACCCTGTTCGATTAACTTTCCAACTTGTCGCTGGATCTCGTTTATTTGGCTATGCGGACTCCGGTAGTTTTTCACATATACCGGTTCATCATCCTTAAGTCTTAATTTTTGTTTATAAAAATTATTTGTTGTGATCGGTTCGGTGTCAAGTCCGAACACATCACTATACTCAGTGCATAACTTTTCGAGTTTGTCTTTGAATAGTATTGGGAAATTTTTTTTCAACTTATGAATTACAGATTCTTTTCTTATATCTCTGGTATTTTGAACTATATCGTAGTTCGAAAGTGATTCAAATTTTATATTGTTAACGCCTACTATTTGGCATTTATCTGTGGTATTTAAGAATCGGACAAAAGTACTTTGGGCTGTTGCAATAGTGTTTGCGACATAAACGCCCGGTTTAATTTCCTGATTCGGAATCAAAATGTTATCTTCTGCTGAAGATAGTTCTATTTTGCGTACCACTTGGGATCTTGCTGGTAGAAGTGTTGAGTTATTACCAGAATTGAATGTTATTGGAACATAAATTGGATACGTTAATTTTTGTGGTCTAAGTATAAATCAATCTTCTGAATTGCTGTAATCTAATTTGCAATTAAAAGTTTTTATGAAATCTAATCCTATTATTCCATCGCATGGGATTGCGAAATCTGAATGAAGCATGTGAAATTCGTATGGAATAATATATTTATCTGTCTGCAATTCTATTGAGACTAGGCCTTTGGAGTTTATTACTCCTTCTCCTATGCCTCGAATGTCTACAGTTTTTTTTTACTTGGATGTCGTGAAATACATCAGAATTTTCTTTTATTATTGAAATGTCTGCACCGGTATCAATTAAGAATGTTATTTTCTTATTTTTTTTAACATTCTTAAATGATACGAAATTATTAAAACTTAGGTTAATGATTTGGGTAATTGGGACATTTGTGTTGTTGTAACCATTCGGTTATTTAGCGGACGTTGACGATACTATGCGCAGTACGTTCAAGTGGCCCCTACGACACCAGGACATAGCCTGTTACTCGCGAGCCCAAGCAGATAACTGCCCACCTCCCACCCGACCGACCGAGGGGTGCAGCCGTATAACGCACGGCACGAATCGCGTGGACAAATACACAATAGAAAAAAACAGACAAACAAATAATACTACAGCTATCTATTAACTAAATGGGATAGGATAGATGTTTTAAGCATATTAATAGAGAACTCTGAGCCGATTACAGGGAAAAGAAGGTTGTAATCAGAGCAGAGGACCCTAAAAGGTTCATGCATAGCATAGTATTAGTAGTTATTTGTATTTTGTCTATTATTATTGTGTCCACCTCCACGGCCGCCTCTTCGGTAGCGTGAATAATTTCGGCCTCGTTGGGCTCTGTGGGCATCGTTATTGCTCCAATTCGAGTTGTTATTGTTCCAATTCGAGTTGTTTCTCCAGTTACCATTATTGTTATAGCGGCGTCTGCCGCGGTCATTATGCTGGGCATAAAAAATGGTATTATTTTGGAAACTTTCTGTGGAGCCCGTCTCTACTGAAAGAGTGGTGAATCTAGCAATGGCTTCTTTAGCCGAATCAAAGTTTCCTGATTCCATTAGTAGCTGGACTCTTTGACTTTTGGTATGGCTTACCATAGCATTTACTGCCACTTTGGTGGTGTATTTTATTGCTTGTTCAGTTGGAAGACCATCCAAAATATTTGTGTATGAAACACAGTTATTGAGGTTTCTTTGCAGATTTTTAATTTTTGCTGTTAAAAGATCCACTGATTCACCCTTGAAGATTGTTGATAGTTTTCGTATTACTTCATCAATCGTTGTTTCAGAACTTAGGGTATTACCCGCTTGACCTTTTAATTTGGATTTTATGATTTCGATAGCTACTGCTTCGTGCGTTTTTTTTATGCTGTTAAGTACGCGAAGCGCTCCAAGGAAACCCAGTAGATTTTTAATATCACCATCGAAGTATGGTAGCAGCCTGGTGGCTGTGTTTATGAATTCTACCACTGTTTGTGTCATTTTGTTGTTTTCTTTGGGAATTGTTGGCTTTTTAAGACTTATTGCTGATGGTTCTTCTTGACTTATTTCTTCATCAGCCATTAGTTGCGTTTTTTCTTCCAGTACTATTGAAGTTTCCAAATCTGATGTTTGTTTAAGTTCAATATTGTGTCTGTTAAACACAGTTATTGCTTTTTGGTTGTAATCACTGTAGAACGCACTTGCGGCTGCTTTTTGCCATATCTTTAGTTTGCTATAGTGTTCAGTTAATACTGCTCTAATAGCTTGAAGATTCTCGGTTATTATCTTCGTGTGTTTGGTTACTGTGTCTTGGGATGTTTCTCTATTCTGCGAGAGGCACTTACAAGATTTAGTTAATTCTTGTGCGTGTATTCTAGCTTTTCCTATTATATCATCCCAAGTAACCATAGTTTGTTAAGATTAATTTCTAAGATTAATTTCTATTTCTATTTTGGATTCTTGAGAACCCATTTTACTAAAAAAAGGAAATTTGTCGTTTAGACCTGTTGTTAATTTAAGAAAAAATTTTGAAAATCTGTAAGGTTTTACTATTCTATGTCTATTATTTCTACATCTGAGTCTGTTAAATCTATTGGTTCTGCACTCGATTCTGATATGTTTATCAGCGCAATTGAGTCCTTAAAAAGTTCGTGGACCCATCCGGGCACGTCTTTTCTTAAAGGAGTCTTAGCTAACAATCTACTGTAAGCTACTTTTATGGATTTTTCCATAAGATCTACAATATTTTTTTGAAATTTGTAGTTGTGGGCTATCCAATACCTTATTTCCTTGTATTTGTGATTTGTTTCACCTGATTGTATCAGGAAATCAAGGAAAGGTAAATATTTTTGGACCCTTTTTAGTTTCTGCTTTATCCATATTCTACACTAAATGCCTCAGCCTATTTAACTGATTATGGATGTATTTAGTTCTTTACTGCTTTGGTTCCTCGATTAGGTAGAAACGCAGTGTGCCTGCTGCGTTTGAAAAACAGCATACATATGGTACCGTGAGAATGAAACTCATCTGTACCCTAGTGCCTCCTTTGACTGGGAAATCTTCGCCCGTTATATCAAGGTAAGCTAACCTAATTTGTACTAAGTTTATGGAGCGTTGAGGTGAGGTACTTCCCTCGCTCCTAAGAACCTCAATTAAGTCTTGGACTATGCTAGGGTGCCTGTTGTTTATTTTTTCAAAGTACCGGTCACAATGGGTCATTTTTTTTTTTTTTTTTTTTTTTTTTGTATATATATATATTTTATCTTTTGTTAAAAAGGTTTTGATTTATAATTGCTTGTGTGCATATGTATTTTTAGATCTTATCTAGATTATTAGCTTGGCTTAGAGCTCTTTTTGTTACACATTTATTGTGTAATAGGTAAGCCTTATATAAAACATATGCGCACAATATTATGACAATTATTAATAGTAGTATGTTCGTTAATCTCATATCAGCATTTGATGATTCAATTTTATTTATGACATTTGCAGTGGAGTCCACTGATTTTGTTTCGATTAACCCCATTGTGGGTATAACGGATATATCATCAAATTTACTTATGCTATTATCGAACATACGTATGGGATTTTTGTTTTTATTTATTACAAGTATACAAGAATATGAGATAAAGTTCATAAAGACAGGTTAAAAACTTTTGTTTAGCAATTACTTTAATTTTTTTTTTTTCATAAATATGTTTTGACCGGTACATATTTGTCTGAATTTGATTTCTATTTGAAATATTAAAGTAAAATTATTATGGATTCATGCATATTTTTTTTTTTTTTTTATTTAAATTATTTGTGAAGAGGAAAAAAAAAAAGTAAGAGAGAAATAAAATTTATCTCAACTGTGTCTTGCACAGCGAGCCAGAGACGTGGAAAAATTATAGAAAATGTGGTTGGCTCACTATTCAGGTATACATTTCATTTGTTTTATTGTTAAAAAAAAAAATCTCCAACCACATTGTTAGTAAAAGCCTATCAGACAGTTAGTATGTCGCAAGTTGCACTTTCGTGCTTCAACTTGCTATTAAGGTTATAATTATAATTATTAAATTAAAGGCAAGTTAAGGCTTGCGCATTTCTGCGGCCCCCTTGCGTTTCTTCGCTCTTTGGCGAAGTTCAGCTTTCAGGATGTCAATACGCTCTATGCAGCGTTGTCGGTCTTCCTCCGTCTTCAGAGTCGCCAGTAGGTCTACTTCCAGCCTCTTCTGCTGGAGTAGCTTTCGTACTTGGCCTCCTCTTTTGGTCTTCTTTTGCTCTGTTGATTTGGTGTTGCGGGCCCGGTACTCGGCTATTGTGAGTGGGCGCGGTCCATCGTTGGGATACAACTCTAACGCTTCTTCTAGCGTCGGCGCATCCCTTTGCTCGATAGGAGCAGATTCCGCAAAGGGAATATCTTCACTGTTCATTCGTGTTCCTTGTTGGCTGATTGGTTGATTTTCTTTTGGTTCGCTTGATTTATCAGATGGTTCCAACCGCTGCTTCTGCTTTCTTCTGGGCATTTATTCCAATTGATTTAAAATAAAATTTTCATTTAAATAAATAAAATGTTCATGTTTTGTGTTGTGGTTAATATTTGCAGTTGTTGTTCTTCTGTCATTAACGTTGACTGATGGTTTGATTTTTGCATTTGGTTTGCAGATTGCAGTTGTTGTTTTTGTTAGCAGATTGCGGGTCCTAGTCCTGTCACGGTCGCCATGTTATATAAGCCAAGACCTGGTTCCTTTAGTAAAAATAATATATCCAAGATGAACACGTCAGAATAGGGAACACTCAATACCTAGACAAAGGGTCCCAACAGGACAAATTTCAAAGAGATTAAAAATTTTCAATATTTCAATATATTTTAATGCGTATATGTTTAATTGTTTATACTTGCAACAGAGTGTTACAAGTTGAGCTCATTGTACTGAATGATTATTTGTATGAATATACTACAGGGGCCTGTGTTGGACCCGTGCACCTTGTATGGCCTCTATATAAAGGATGGCGCCCTGTGTAACCAAAATGGCGGCACAGGGTGGACCCTGCACCGTGTATGGCCTCTATATAAGGGAATGGGGCCTGTGTAATAAAAAGGAGCCTGTAGGGTGGACCCTGCAGCTTGTATAGCCTCTATATAAGGGAATGGGGCCTGTGTAATCAAAATGGAGCCTGTAGGGTGGACCCTGCAGCCTTGTATGGCCTCTATATAAAGGAATGGCGCCCTGTGTAATCAAAATGGCGGCTGTAGGGTGGACCCTGCACCTTGTATGGCCTCTATATAAGGGAATGGGGCCTGTGTAATCAAAATGGAGCCTGTAGGGTGGACCCTGCACCTTGTATGGCCTCTATATAAGGGAATGGGGCCTGTGTAATCAAAATGGAGCCTGTAGGGTGGACCCTGCAGCTTGTATGGCCTCTATATAAGGGAATGGGGCCTGTGTAATCAAAATGGAGCCTGTAGGGTGGACCCTGCACCTTGTATGGCCTCTATATAAGGGAATGGGGCCCTGTGAAAAAAAAAAGGGGCTTTAAGGGTGGACCCTGCACCTTGTATGGCCTCTATATAAGGGAATGGGGCCTGTGTAATCAAAATGGAGCCTGTAGGGTGGACCCTGCACCTTGTATGGCCTCTATATAAGGGAATGGGGCCTGTGTAATCAAAATGGCGCCTGTAGGGTGGACCCTGCACCTTGTATGGCCTCTATATAAGGGAATGGAAATGGAATGGGCCCTGATGTGTATGGCCTCTATATAAGGGAATGGGGCCTGTGTAATCAAAATGGAGCCTGTAGGGTGGACCCTGCACCTTGTATGGCCTCTATATAAGGGAATGGGGCCTGTGTAATCAAAATGGAGCCTGTAGGGTGGACCCTGCACCTTGTATGGCCTCTATATAAGGGAATGGGGCCTGTGTAATCAAAATGGCGCCTGTAGGGTGGACCCTGCACCTTGTATGGCCTCTATATAAGGGAATGGGGCCTGTGTAATCAAAATGGAGCCTGTAGGGTGGACCCTGCAGCCTTGTATGGCCTCTATATATAAGGGAATGGGCCCTGTGTAATCAAAATGGAGCCTGTAGGGTGGACCCTGCACCTTGTATGGCCTCTATATAAGGGAATGGGGCCTGTGTAATAACAAAATGGGGGCCTGTAGGGTGGACCCTGCACCTTGTATGGCCTCTATATAAGGGAATGGGGCCTGTGTAATCAAAATGGAGCCTGTAGGGTGGACCCTGCACCTTGTATGGCCTCTATATAAGGGAATGGGGCCTGTGTAATCAAAATGGAGCCTGTAGGGTGGACCCTGCACCTTGTATGGCCTCTATATAAGGGAATGGGGCCTGTGTAATCAAAATGGAGCCTGTAGGGTGGACCCTGACAGCTTGTATGGCCTCTATATAAAGGAATGGGGCCCTGTGTAATCAAAATGGAGCCTGTAGGGTGGACCCTGCACCTTGTATGGCCTCTATATAAGGGAATGGGGCCTGTGTAATCAAAATGGAGCCTGTAGGGTGGACCCTGCACCTTGTATGGCCTCTATATAAGGGAATGGGGCCTGTGTAATCAAAATGGAGCCTGTAGGGTGGACCCTGCACCTTGTATGGCCTCTATATAAGGGAATGGGCCCTGTGTAATCAAAATGGGGCCCTGTAGGGTGGACCCTGCACCTTGTATGGCCTCTATATAAGGGAATGGCGCCCTGTGTAATCAAAATGGAGGCTGTAGGGTGGACCCTGCACCTTGTATGGCCTCTATATAAGGGAATGGGGCCTGTGTAATCAAAATGGAGCCTGTAGGGTGGACCCTGCACCTTGTATGGCCTCTATATAAGGGAATGGGGCCTGTGTAATCAAAATGGCGGCCTGTAGGGTGGACCCTGCACCTTGTATGGCCTCTATATATAAGGGAATGGCGCCCTGTGTAATCAAAATGGAGCCTGTAGGGTGGACCCTGCACCTTGTATGGCCTCTATATAAGGGAATGGCGGCCTGTGTAATCAAAATGGAGCCTGTAGGGTGGACCCTGCACCTTGTATGGCCTCTATATAAGGGAATGGGGCCTGTGTAATCAAAAAATGGCGCCTGTAGGGTGGACCCTGCACCTTGTATGGCCTCTATATAAGGGAATGGGGCCTGTGTAATCAAAATGGAGCCTGTAGGGTGGACCCTGCACCTTGTATGGCCTCTATATAAGGGAATGGCGCCCTGTGTAATCAAAATGGAGGCTGTAGGGTGGACCCTGCACCTTGTATGGCCTCTATATAAGGGAATGGGGCCTGTGTAATCAAAATGGAGCCTGTAGGGTGGACCCTGCACCTTGTATGGCCTCTATATAAGGGAATGGGGCCTGTGTAATCAAAATGGAGCCTGTAGGGTGGACCCTGCACCTTGTATGGCCTCTATATAATGGGGTGTAATCAAAATGGCGGCCTGTGTAATCAAAATGGAGCCTGTAGGGTGGACCCTGCACCTTGTATGGCCTCTATATAAAGGAATGGGGCCTGTGTAATCAAAATGGAGCCTGTAGGGTGGACCCTGCACCTTGTATGGCCTCTATATAAGGGAATGGGCCCTGTGTAATCAAAATGGAGCCTGTAGGGTGGACCCTGCACCTTGTATGGCCTCTATATAAGGGAATGGCGGCCTGTGTAATCAAAATGGAGCCTGTAGGGTGGACCCTGCACCTTGTATGGCCTCTATATAAGGGAATGGGGCCTGTGTAATCAAAATGGAGCCTGTAGGGTGGACCCTGCACCTTGTATGGCCTCTATATAAGGGAATGGGGCCTGTGTAATCAAAATGGCGCCTGTAGGGTGGACCCTGCACCTTGTATGGCCTCTATATAAGGGAATGGGGCCTGTGTAATCAAAATGGAGCCTGTAGGGTGGACCCTGCACCTTGTATGGCCTCTATATAAGGGAATGGGGCCTGTGTAATCAAAATGGAGCCTGTAGGGTGGACCCTGCACCTTGTATGGCCTCTATATAAGAGAATGGCGCCCTGTGTAATCAAAATGGCGGCTGTAGGGTGGACCCTGCACCTTGTATGGCCTCTATATAAGGGAATGGGGCCTGTGTAATCAAAATGGAGCCTGTAGGGTGGACCCTGCACTTTATGGCCTCTATATAAGGGAATGGGGCCTGTGTAATCAAAATGGCTGTAGGGTGGACCCTTGTATGGCCTCTATATAAGGGAATGGGGCCCTGTGTAACCAAAATGGCGCCTGTAGGGTGGACCCTTGTATGGCCTCTATATAAGGGAATGGGGCCTGTGTAATCAAAAATGGCGCCTGTAGGGTGGACCCTGCACCTTGTATGGCCTCTATATAAGGGAATGGGGCCTGTGTAATCAAAATGGAGCCTGTAGGGTGGACCCTGCACCTTGTATGGCCTCTATATAAGGGAATGGCGCCCTGTGTAATCAAAATGGCGCCTGTAGGGTGGACCCTGCACCTTGTATGGCCTCTATATAAGGGAATGGGGCCTGTGTAATCAAAATGGAGCCTGTAGGGTGGACCCTGCACCTTGTATGGCCTCTATATAAGGGAATGGGGCCTGTGTAATCAAAATGGAGCCTGTAGGGTGTGGACCCTGCACCTTGTATGGCCTCTATATAAGGGAATGGGGCCTGTGTAATCAAAATGGAGCCTGTAGGGTGGACCCTGCACCTTGTATGGCCTCTATATAAGGGAATGGCGCCCTGTGTAATCAAAATGGAGCCTGTAGGGTGGACCCTGCACCTTGTATGGCCTCTATATAAGGGAATGGGGCCTGTGTAATCAAAATGGCGCCTGTAGGGTGGACCCTGCACCTTGTATGGCCTCTATATAAGGGAATGGGGCCTGTGTAATCAAAATGGAGCCTGTAGGGTGGACCCTGCACCTTGTATGGCCTCTATATAAAGGAATGGGCCCTGTGTAATCAAAATGGCAGCCTGTAGGCTGTGGGTGGACCCTGCACCTTGTATGGCCTCTATATAAGGGAATGGGGCCTGTGTAATCAAAATGGAGCCTGTAGGGTGGACCCTGCACCTTGTATGGCCTCTATATAAGGGAATGGGGCCTGTGTAATCAAAATGGAGCCTGTAGGGTGGACCCTGCACCTTGTATGGCCTCTATATAAGGGAATGGGGCCTGTGTAATCAAAATGGAGCCTGTAGGGTGGACCCTGCACCTTGTATGGCCTCTATATAAGGGAATGGGGCCCTGTGTAATCAAAATGGCGGCTGTAGGGTGGACCCTGCACCTTGTATGGCCTCTATATAAGGGAATGGGGCCTGTGTAATCAAAATGGAGCCTGTAGGGTGGACCCTGCACCTTGTATGGCCTCTATATAAGGGAATGGGGCCTGTGTAATCAAAATGGAGCCTGTAGGGTGGACCCTGCACCTTGTATGGCCTCTATATAAAGGATGGCGCCCTGTGTAATCAAAATGGCGGCTGTAGGGTGGACCCTGCACCTTGTATGGCCTCTATATAAGGGAATGGGGCCTGTGTAATCAAAATGGAGGCTGTAGGGTGGACCCTGCACCTTGTATGGCCTCTATATAAAGGGAATGGCGCCCTGTGTAATCAAAATGGCGGCTGTAGGGTGGACCCTGCACCTTGTATGGCCTCTATATAAGGGAATGGGGCCTGTGTAATCAAAATGGAGCCTGTAGGGTGGACCCTGCACCTTGTATGGCCTCTATATAAGGGAATGGGGCCTGTGTAATCAAAATGGAGCCTGTAGGGTGGACCCTGCACCTTGTATGGCCTCTATATAAGGGAATGGGGCCTGTGTAATCAAAATGGAGGCTGTAGGGTGGACCCTGCACCTTGTATGGCCTCTATATAAGGGAATGGGGCCTGTGTAATCAAAATGGCGGCCTGTAGGGTGGACCCTGCACCTTGTATGGCCTCTATATAAGGGAATGGGCGCCTGTGTAATCAAAATGGAGCCTGTAGGGTGGACCCTGCACCTTGTATGGCCTCTATATAAGGGAATGGGGCCTGTGTAATCAAAATGGAGCCTGTAGGGTGGACCCTGCATGGCTGCAGCTTGTATGGCCTCTATATAAAGGATGGCGCCCTGTGTAATCAAAATGGCGGCTGTAGGGTGGACCCTGCACCTTGTATGGCCTCTATATAAGGGAATGGGGCCTGTGTAATCAAAATGGAGCCTGTAGGGTGGACCCTGCACCTTGTATGGCCTCTATATAAGGGAATGGGGCCTGTGTAATCAAAATGGAGGCTGTAGGGTGGACCCTGCACCTTGTATGGCCTCTATATAAGGGAATGGGGCCTGTGTAATCAAAATGGAGCCTGTAGGGTGGACCCTGCACCTTGTATGGCCTCTATATAAGGGAATGGCGCCCTGTGTAATCAAAATGGCAGCCTGTAGGGTGGACCCTGCACCTTGTATGGCCTCTATATAAGGGAATGGGGCCTGTGTAATCAAAATGGAGCCTGTAGGGTGGACCCTGCACCTTGTATGGCCTCTATATAAGGGAATGGCGCCCTGTGTAATCAAAATGGAGGCTGTAGGGTGGACCCTGCACCTTGTATGGCCTCTATATAAGGGAATGGGCCCTGTGTAATCAAAATGGAGCCTGTAGGGTGGACCCTGCACCTTGTATGGCCTCTATATAAGGGAATGGGGCCTGTGTAATCAAAATGGCGCCTGTAGGGTGGACCCTGCACCTTGTATGGCCTCTATATAAGGGAATGGGGCCTGTGTAATCAAAATGGAGCCTGTAGGGTGGACCCTGCACCTTGTATGGCCTCTATATAAGGGAATGGCGCCCTGTGTAATCAAAATGGAGCCTGTAGGGTGGACCCTGCACCTTGTATGGCCTCTATATAAGGGAATGGGCCCTGTGTAATCAAAATGGAGCCTGTAGGGTGGACCCTGCACCTTGTATGGCCTCTATATAAGGGAATGGGGCCTGTGTAATCAAAATGGAGCCTGTAGGGTGGACCCTGCACCTTGTATGGCCTCTATATAAGGGAATGGCGCCCTGTGTAATCAAAATGGCGGCTGTAGGGTGGACCCTGCACCTTGTATGGCCTCTATATAAGGGAATGGGGCCTGTGTAATCAAAATGGCGGCCTGTAGGGTGGACCCTGCACCTTGTATGGCCTCTATATAAGGGAATGGCGCCCTGTGTAATCAAAAAGGAATGGGGCCTGTGTAATCAAAATGGCGCCTGTAGGGTGGACCCTGCACCTTGTATGGCCTCTATATAAGGGAATGGGGCCTGTGTAATCAAAATGGAGCCTGTAGGGTGGACCCTGCACCTTGTATGGCCTCTATATATAGGGAATGGGGCCTGTGTAATCAAAATGGCGGCCTGTAGGGTGGACCCTGCACCTTGTATGGCCTCTATATAAGGGAATGGGCCCTGTGTAATCAAAATGGCGCCTGTAGGGTGGACCCTGCACCTTGTATGGCCTCTATATAAGGGAATGGGGCCTGTGTAATCAAAATGGAGCCTGTAGGGTGGACCCTGCACCTTGTATGGCCTCTATATAAGGGAATGGGGCCTGTGTAATCAAAATGGAGCCTGTAGGGTGGACCCTGCACCTTGTATGGCCTCTATATAAGGGAATGGGGCCCTGTGTATAATCAAAATGGCGGCCTGTAGGGTGGACCCTGCACCTTGTATGGCCTCTATATAAGGGAATGGGGCCTGTGTAATCAAAATGGAGCCTGTAGGGTGGACCCTGCACCTTGTATGGCCTCTATAATAATGGAGTGTTGGGTGCCCTGTGTAATCTATATAAGGGAATGGCGGCCTGTGTAATCAAAATGGCGGCTGTAGGGTGGACCCTGCACCTTGTATGGCCTCTATATAAGGGAATGGGGCCTGTGTAATCAAAATGGAGGCCTGTAGGGTGGACCCTGCACCTTGTATGGCCTCTATATAAGGGAATGGCGCCCTGTGTAATCAAAATGGAGCCTGTAGGGTGGACCCTGCACCTTGTATGGCCTCTATATAAGGGAATGGGGCCTGTGTAATCAAAATGGAGCCTGTAGGGTGGACCCTGCACCTTGTATGGCCTCTATATAAGGGAATGGGGCCTGTGTAATCAAAATGGAGCCTGTAGGGTGGACCCTGCACCTTGTATGGCCTCTATATAAGGGAATGGGGCCTGTGTAATCAAAATGGAGCCTGTAGGGTGGACCCTGCACCTTGTATGGCCTCTATATAAGGGAATGGGGCCTGTGTAATCAAAATGGAGCCTGTAGGGTGGACCCTGCACCTTGTATGGCCTCTATATAAGGGAATGGCGCCCTGTGTAATCAAAATGGAGGCTGTAGGGTGGACCCTGCACCTTGTATGGCCTCTATATAAGGGAATGGGGCCTGTGTAATCAAAATGGAGCCTGTAGGGTGGACCCTGCACCTTGTATGGCCTCTATATAAGGGAATGGGGCCTGTGTAATCAAAATGGAGCCTGTAGGGTGGACCCTGCAGCCTTGTATGGCCTCTATATAAGGGAATGGCGCCCTGTGTAATCAAAATGGCGGCTGTAGGGTGGACCCTGCACCTTGTATGGCCTCTATATAAGGGAATGGGGCCTGTGTAATCAAAATGGCGGCCTGTAGGGTGGACCCTGCACCTTGTATGGCCTCTATATAAGGGAATGGGGCCTGTGTAATCAAAATGGAGGCTGTAGGGTGGACCCTGCACCTTGTATGGCCTCTATATAAGGGAATGGGGCCTGTGTAATCAAAATGGCGGCCTGTAGGGTGGACCCTGCACCTTGTATGGCCTCTATATAAGGGAGGATGGGCCCTGTGTAATCAAAATGGCGGCCTGTAGGGTGGACCCTGCACCTTGTATGGCCTCTATATAAGGGAATGGGGCCTGTGTAATCAAAATGGAGCCTGTAGGGTGGACCCTGCACCTTGTATGGCCTCTATATAAGGGAATGGGGCCTGTGTAATCAAAATGGAGCCTGTAGGGTGGACCCTGCACCTTGTATGGCCTCTATATAAGGGAATGGGGCCTGTGTAATCAAAATGGAGCCTGTAGGGTGGACCCTGCACCTTGTATGGCCTCTATATAAGGGAATGGCGCCCTGTGTAATCAAAATGGCGGCTGTAGGGTGGACCCTGCACCTTGTATGGCCTCTATATAAGGGAATGGGGCCTGTGTAATCAAAATGGAGCCTGTAGGGTGGACCCTGCACCTTGTATGGCCTCTATATAAAGGATGGCGCCCTGTGTAATCAAAATGGCGGCTGTAGGGTGGACCCTGCACCTTGTATGGCCTCTATATAAGGGAATGGGGCCTGTGTAATCAAAATGGAGCCTGTAGGGTGGACCCTGCACCTTGTATGGCCTCTATATAAGGGAATGGGGCCTGTGTAATCAAAATGGAGCCTGTAGGGTGGACCCTGCACCTTGTATGGCCTCTATATAAAGGAATGGCGCCCTGTGTAATCAAAATGGCGCCTGTAGGGTGGACCCTGCACCTTGTATGGCCTCTATATAAGGGAATGGGGCCTGTGTAATCAAAATGGAGCCTGTAGGGTGGACCCTGCACCTTGTATGGCCTCTATATAAGGGAATGGGGCCTGTGTAATCAAAATGGAGCCTGTAGGGTGGACCCTGCACCTTGTATGGCCTCTATATAAGGGAATGGGGCCTGTGTAATCAAAATGGAGCCTGTAGGGTGGACCCTGCACCTTGTATGGCCTCTATATAAGGGGTGGAATGGGCCCTGTGTAATCAAAATGGGCCGGCTGTAGGGTGGACCCTGCACCTTGTATGGCCTCTATATAAGGGAATGGGGCCTGTGTAATCAAAAAATGGGCCTGTAGGGTGGACCCTGCACCTTGTATGGCCTCTATATAAGGGAATGGGGCCTGTGTAATCAAAATGGAGCCTGTAGGGTGGACCCTGCACCTTGTATGGCCTCTATATAAGGGAATGGCGCCCTGTGTAATCAAAATGGAGCCTGTAGGGTGGACCCTGCACCTTGTATGGCCTCTATATAAGGGAATGGGCGCCCTGTGTAATCAAAATGGAGCCTGTAGGGTGGACCCTGCACCTTGTATGGCCTCTATATAAGGGAATGGGGCCTGTGTAATCAAAATGGAGCCTGTAGGGTGGACCCTGCACCTTGTATGGCCTCTATATAAGGAATGGGGATGGGTGGCCCTGTGTAATCATAAAATGGCGCCTGTACTGGGTGGACCCTGCACCTTGTATGGCCTCTATATAAGGGAATGGGGCCTGTGTAATCAAAATGGAGCCTGTAGGGTGGACCCTGCACCTTGTATGGCCTCTATATAAGGGAATGGGGGCCTGTGTAATCAAAATGGAGCCTGTAGGGTGGACCCTGCACCTTGTATGGCCTCTATATAAGGGAATGGGGCCTGTGTAATCAAAATGGAGCCTGTAGGGTGGACCCTGCACCTTGTATGGCCTCTATATAAGGGAATGGGGCCTGTGTAATCAAAATGGAGCCTGTAGGGTGGACCCTGCACCTTGTATGGCCTCTATATAAGGGAATGGCGCCCTGTGTAATCAAAATGGCGGCTGTAGGGTGGACCCTGCACCTTGTATGGCCTCTATATAAGGGAATGGGGCCTGTGTAATCAAAATGGAGCCTGTAGGGTGGACCCTGCACCTTGTATGGCCTCTATATAAAGGATGGCGCCCTGTGTAATCAAAATGGCGGCTGTAGGGTGGACCCTGCACCTTGTATGGCCTCTATATAAGGGAATGGGGCCTGTGTAATCAAAATGGAGCCTGTAGGGTGGACCCTGCACCTTGTATGGCCTCTATATAAGGGAATGGGGCCTGTGTAATCAAAATGGAGCCTGTAGGGTGGACCCTGCACCTTGTATGGCCTCTATATAAGGGAATGGGGCCCTGTGTAATCAAAATGGAGGCTGTAGGGTGGACCCTGCACCTTGTATGGCCTCTATATAAGGGAATGGGGCCTGTGTAATCAAAATGGAGTTAGGGTGGACCCTGCACCTTGTATGGCCTCTATATAAGGGAATGGGCCCTGTGTAATCAAAATGGAGCCTGTAGGGTGGACCCTGCACCTTGTATATGGCCTCTATATAAAGGGAATGGGG
Organism: Drosophila tropicalis; assembly: GCF_018151085.1. NCBI lineage: Eukaryota > Metazoa > Arthropoda > Insecta > Diptera > Drosophilidae > Drosophila > Drosophila tropicalis. The sequence goes on from NW_027173394.1 coordinate 863,721, forward strand.
CCCTGTGTAATCAAAATGGCGCCTGTAGGGTGGACCCTGCACCTTGTATGGCCTCTATATAAGGGAATGGGGCCTGTGTAATCAAAATGGAGCCTGTAGGGTGGACCCTGCACCTTGTATGGCCTCTATATAAGGGAATGGGGCCTGTGTAATCAAAATGGAGCCTGTAGGGTGGACCCTGCACCTTGTATGGCCTCTATATAAGGGAATGGCGCCCTGTGTAATCAAAATGGAGCCTGTAGGGTGGACCCTGCACCTTGTATGGCCTCTATATAAGGGAATGGGGCCCTGTGTAATCAAAATGGAGCCTGTAGGGTGGACCCTGCACCTTGTATGGCCTCTATATAAGGGAATGGGGCCTGTGTAATCAAAATGGCGGCCTGTAGGGTGGACCCTGCACCTTGTATGGCCTCTATATAAGGGAATGGGGCCTGTGTAATCAAAATGGAGCCTGTAGGGTGGACCCTGCACCTTGTATGGCCTCTATATAAGGGAATGGGGCCCTGTGTAATCAAAATGGAGCCTGTAGGGTGGACCCTGCACCTTGTATGGCCTCTATATAAGGGAATGGGGCCTGTGTAATCAAAATGGCGGCCTGTAGGGTGGACCCTGCACCTTGTATGGCCTCTATATAAGGGAATGGGGCCTGTGTAATCAAAATGGAGCCTGTAGGGTGGACCCTGCACCTTGTATGGCCTCTATATAAGGGAATGGGGCCCTGTGTAATCAAAATGGAGCCTGTAGGGTGGACCCTGCACCTTGTATGGCCTCTATATAAGGGAATGGGGCCTGTGTAATCAAAATGGAGCCTGTAGGGTGGACCCTGCACCTTGTATGGCCTCTATATAAGGGAATGGGGCCTGTGTAATCAAAATGGAGCCTGTAGGGTGGACCCTGCACCTTGTATGGCCTCTATATAAGGGAATGGGGTAATGGAGCCTGTAGGGTGGACCCTGCTTTGGCCTCTATATAAAGGAATGGCGCCCTGTGTAATCAAAATGGCGGCTGTAGGGTGGACCCTGCACCTTGTATGGCCTCTATATAAGGGAATGGGGCCTGTGTAATCAAAATGGAGCCTGTAGGGTGGACCCTGCACCTTGTATGGCCTCTATATAAGGGAATGGGGCCTGTGTAATCAAAATGGAGCCTGTAGGGTGGACCCTGCACCTTGTATGGCCTCTATATAAGGGAATGGGGCCTGTGTAATCAAAATGGAGCCTGTAGGGTGGACCCTGCACCTTGTATGGCCTCTATATAAGGGAATGGGGCCCTGTGTAATCAAAATGGCGGCTGTAGGGTGGACCCTGCACCTTGTATGGCCTCTATATATAAGGGAATGGGGCCTGTGTAATCAAAATGGAGCCTGTAGGGTGGACCCTGCACCTTGTATGGCCTCTATATAAGGGAATGGCGCCCTGTGTAATCAAAATGGCGCCTGTAGGGTGGACCCTGCACCTTGTATGGCCTCTATATAAGGGAATGGGGGCCTGTGTAATCAAAATGGAGCCTGTAGGGTGGACCCTGCACCTTGTATGGCCTCTATATAAGGGAATGGGGCCTGTGTAATCAAAATGGAGCCTGTAGGGTGGACCCTGCACCTTGTATGGCCTCTATATAAGGGAATGGCGCCCTGTGTAATCAAAATGGCGGCTGTAGGGTGGACCCTGCACCTTGTATGGCCTCTATATAAGGGAATGGGGCCTGTGTAATCAAAATGGAGCCTGTAGGGTGGACCCTGCACCTTGTATGGCCTCTATATAAGGGAATGGGGCCTGTGTAATCAAAATGGCGGCTGTAGGGTGGACCCTGCACCTTGTATGGCCTCTATATAAGGGAATGGGCCCTGTGTAATCAAAATGGAGCCTGTAGGGTGGACCCTGCACCTTGTATGGCCTCTATATAAGGGAATGGGGCCTGTGTAATCAAAATGGAGCCTGTAGGGTGGACCCTGCACCTTGTATGGCCTCTATATAAGGGAATGGGGCCTGTGTAATCAAAATGGAGCCTGTAGGGTGGACCCTGCACCTTGTATGGCCTCTATATAAGGGAATGGGGCCTGTGTAATCAAAATGGCAGCCTGTAGGGTGGACCCTGCACCTTGTATGGCCTCTATATAAGGGAATGGGGCCTGTGTAATCAAAATGGAGCCTGTAGGGTGGACCCTGCACCTTGTATGGCCTCTATATAAGGGAATGGGGCCTGTGTAATCAAAATGGAGCCTGTAGGGTGGACCCTGCACCTTGTATGGCCTCTATATAAGGGAATGGGGCCTGTGTAATCAAAATGGAGCCTGTAGGGTGGACCCTGCACCTTGTATGGCCTCTATATAAAGGGAATGGCGCCCTGTGTAATCAAAAATGGAGCCTGTAGGGTGGACCCTGCACCTTGTATGGCCTCTATATAAGGGAATGGGGCCTGTGTAATCAAAATGGAGCCTGTAGGGTGGACCCTGCACCTTGTATGGCCTCTATATAAAGGAATGGCGCCCTGTGTAATCAAAATGGCGGCTGTAGGGTGGACCCTGCACCTTGTATGATGCCTCTATATAAGGGAATGGGGCCTGTGTAATCAAAATGGAGCCTGTAGGGTGGACCCTGCACCTTGTATGGCCTCTATATAAAGGGAATGGGGCGCCCTGTGTAATCAAAATGGCGGCTGTAGGGTGGACCCTGCACCTTGTATGGCCTCTATATAAGGGAATGGGGCCTGTGTAATCAAAATGGAGCCTGTAGGGTGGACCCTGCACCTTGTATGGCCTCTATATAAGGGAATGGGGCCTGTGTAATCAAAATGGAGCCTGTAGGGTGGACCCTGCACCTTGTATGGCCTCTATATAAGGGAATGGCGCCCTGTGTAATCAAAATGGCGGCTGTAGGGTGGACCCTGCACCTTGTATGGCCTCTATATAAGGGAATGGGGCCTGTGTAATCAAAATGGAGCCTGTAGGGTGGACCCTGCACCTTGTATGGCCTCTATATAAAGGAATGGCGCCCTGTGTAATCCAAAATGGCGGCTGTAGGGTGGACCCTGCACCTTGTATGGCCTCTATATAAGGGAATGGGGCCTGTGTAATCAAAATGGAGCCTGTAGGGTGGACCCTGCACCTTGTATGGCCTCTATATAAGGGAATGGGGCCTGTGTAATCAAAATGGAGCCTGTAGGGTGGACCCTGCACCTTGTATGGCCTCTATATAAGGGAATGGGGCCTGTGTAATCAAAATGGAGGCTGTAGGGTGGACCCTGCACCTTGTATGGCCTCTATATAAGGGAATGGGGCCTGTGTAATCAAAATGGAGCCTGTAGGGTGGACCCTGCACCTTGTATGGCCTCTATATAAGGGAATGGCGCCCTGTGTAATCAAAATGGCGGCTGTAGGGTGGACCCTGCACCTTGTATGGCCTCTATATAAGGGAATGGGGCCTGTGTAATCAAAATGGAGCCTGTAGGGTGGACCCTGCACCTTGTATGGCCTCTATATAAGGGAATGGGGCCTGTGTAATCAAAATGGAGCCTGTAGGGTGGACCCTGCACCTTGTATGGCCTCTATATAAGGGAATGGCGCCCTGTGTAATCAAAATGGAGCCTGTAGGGTGGACCCTGCACCTTGTATGGCCTCTATATAAGGGATGGGAATGGGGCCTGTGTAATCAAAATGGAGCCTGTAGGGTGGACCCTGCACCTTGTATGGCCTCTATATAAGGGAATGGCGCCCTGTGTAATCAAAATGGAGGCTGTAGGGTGGACCCTGCACCTTGTATGGCCTCTATATAAGGGAATGGGGCCTGTGTAATCAAAATGGAGCCTGTAGGGTGGACCCTGCACCTTGTATGGCCTCTATATAAGGGAATGGGGCCTGTGTAATCAAAATGGAGCCTGTAGGGTGGACCCTGCACCTTGTATGGCCTCTATATAAGGGAATGGCGCCCTGTGTAATCAAAATGGAGGCTGTAGGGTGGACCCTGCACCTTGTATGGCCTCTATATAAGGGAATGGGGCCTGTGTAATCAAAATGGAGCCTGTAGGGTGGACCCTGCACCTTGTATGGCCTCTATATAAGGGAATGGGGCCTGTGTAATCAAAATGGAGCCTGTAGGGTGGACCCTGCACCTTGTATGGCCTCTATATAAGGGAATGGGGCCTGTGTAATCAAAATGGAGCCTGTAGGGTGGACCCTGCACCTTGTATGGCCTCTATATAAGGGAATGGGGCCTGTGTAATCAAAATGGAGCCTGTAGGGTGGACCCTGCACCTTGTATGGCCTCTATATAAGGGAATGGGGCCTGTGTAATCAAAATGGAGCCTGTAGGGTGGACCCTGCACCTTGTATGGCCTCTATATAAGGGAATGGGGCCTGTGTAATCAAAATGGAGCCTGTAGGGTGGACCCTGCACCTTGTATGGCCTCTATATAAGGGGATGGCGCCCTGTGTAATCAAAATGGCGGCTGTAGGGTGGACCCTGCACCTTGTATGGCCTCTATATAAGGGAATGGGGCCTGTGTAATCAAAATGGAGCCTGTAGGGTGGACCCTGCACCTTGTATGGCCTCTATATAAGGGAATGGCGCCCTGTGTAATCAAAATGGAGCCTGTAGGGTGGACCCTGCACCTTGTATGGCCTCTATATAAGGGAATGGGGCCTGTGTAATCAAAATGGAGCCTGTAGGGTGGACCCTGCACCTTGTATGGCCTCTATATAAGGGAATGGGGCCTGTGTAATCAAAATGGAGCCTGTAGGGTGGACCCTGCACCTTGTATGGCCTCTATATAAGGGAATGGGGCCTGTGTAATCAAAATGGAGGCTGTAGGGTGGACCCTGCACCTTGTATGGCCTCTATATAAGGGAATGGGGCCTGTGTAATCAAAATGGAGCCTGTAGGGTGGACCCTGCACCTTGTATGGCCTCTATATAAGGGAATGGGGCCTGTGTAATCAAAATGGAGCCTGTAGGGTGGACCCTGCACCTTGTATGGCCTCTATATAAGGGAATGGGGCCTGTGTAATCAAAATGGAGCCTGTAGGGTGGACCCTGCACCTTGTATGGCCTCTATATAAGGGAATGGCGCCCTGTGTAATCAAAATGGAGGCTGTAGGGTGGACCCTGCACCTTGTATGGCCTCTATATAAGGGAATGGGGCCTGTGTAATCAAAATGGAGCCTGTAGGGTGGACCCTGCACCTTGTATGGCCTCTATATAAGGGAATGGGGCCTGTGTAATCAAAATGGAGCCTGTAGGGTGGACCCTGCACCTTGTATGGCCTCTATATAAGGGAATGGGGCCTGTGTAATCAAAATGGAGCCTGTAGGGTGGACCCTGCACCTTGTATGGCCTCTATATAAGGGAATGGGGCCTGTGTAATCAAAATGGAGCCTGTAGGGTGGACCCTGCACCTTGTATGGCCTCTATATAAGGGAATGGGGCCTGTGTAATCAAAATGGCGGCCTGTAGGGTGGACCCTGCACCTTGTATGGCCTCTATATAAGGGAATGGGGCCTGTGTAATCAAAAATGGAGCCTGTAGGGTGGACCCTGCACCTTGTATGGCCTCTATATAAGGGAATGGCGCCCTGTGTAATCAAAATGGAGGCTGTAGGGTGGACCCTGCACCTTGTATGGCCTCTATATAAGGGAATGGGGCCCTGTGTAATCAAAATGGAGCCTGTAGGGTGGACCCTGCACCTTGTATGGCCTCTATATAAGGGAATGGGGCCTGTGTAATCAAAATGGAGCCTGTAGGGTGGACCCTGCACCTTGTATGGCCTCTATATAAGGGAATGGGGCCTGTGTAATCAAAATGGAGCCTGTAGGGTGGACCCTGCACCTTGTATGGCCTCTATATAAAGGAATGGGGCCTGTGTAATCAAAATGGAGCCTGTAGGGTGGACCCTGCACCTTGTATGGCCTCTATATAAGGGAATGGGGCCTGTGTAATCAAAATGGAGCCTGTAGGGTGGACCCTGCACCTTGTATGGCCTCTATATAAAGGAATGGCGCCCTGTGTAATCAAAATGGCGGCTGTAGGGTGGACCCTGCACCTTGTATGGCCTCTATATAAGGGAATGGGGCCTGTGTAATCAAAATGGAGCCTGTAGGGTGGACCCTGCACCTTGTATGGCCTCTATATAAAGGATGGCGCCCTGTGTAATCAAAATGGCGCCTGTAGGGTGGACCCTGCACCTTGTATGGCCTCTATATAAGGGAATGGGGCCTGTGTAATCAAAATGGAGCCTGTAGGGTGGACCCTGCACCTTGTATGGCCTCTATATAAGGGAATGGGGCCTGTGTAATCAAAATGGAGCCTGTAGGGTGGACCCTGCAGCTTGTATGGCCTCTATATAAGGGAATGGGGCCTGTGTAATCAAAATGGAGCCTGTAGGGTGGACCCTGCAGCCTTGTATGGCCTCTATATAAAGGAATGGCGCCCTGTGTAATCAAAATGGCGGCTGTAGGGTGGACCCTGCACCTTGTATGGCCTCTATATAAGGGAATGGGGCCTGTGTAATCAAAATGGAGCCTGTAGGGTGGACCCTGCACCTTGTATGGCCTCTATATAAGGGAATGGGGCCCTGTGTAATCAAAATGGAGCCTGTAGGGTGGACCCTGCACCTTGTATGGCCTCTATATAAGGGAATGGGGCCTGTGTAATCAAAATGGAGCCTGTAGGGTGGACCCTGCACCTTGTATGGCCTCTATATAAGGGAATGGGGCCTGTGTAATCAAAATGGAGCCTGTAGGGTGGACCCTGCACCTTGTATGGCCTCTATATAAGGGAATGGGGCCTGTGTAATCAAAATGGAGCCTGTAGGGTGGACCCTGCACCTTGTATGGCCTCTATATAAGGGAATGGGGCCTGTGTAATCAAAATGGAGCCTGTAGGGTGGACCCTGCACCTTGTATGGCCTCTATATAAGGGAATGGGGCCTGTGTAATCAAAATGGAGCCTGTAGGGTGGACCCTGCACCTTGTATGGCCTCTATATAAGGGAATGGGGCCTGTGTAATCAAAATGGAGCCTGTAGGGTGGACCCTGCACCTTGTATGGCCTCTATATAAGGGAATGGGGCCTGTGTAATCAAAATGGCGGCTGTAGGGTGGACCCTGCACCTTGTATGGCCTCTATATAAGGGAATGGGGCCTGTGTAATCAAAATGGAGCCTGTAGGGTGGACCCTGCACCTTGTATGGCCTCTATATAAGGGAATGGGGCCTGTGTAATCAAAATGGAGCCTGTAGGGTGGACCCTGCACCTTGTATGGCCTCTATATAAGGGAATGGGGCCTGTGTAATCAAAATGGCGGCCTGTAGGGTGGACCCTGCACCTTGTATGGCCTCTATATAAGGGAATGGGGCCTGTGTAATCAAAATGGAGCCTGTAGGGTGGACCCTGCACCTTGTATGGCCTCTATATAAGGGAATGGGGCCTGTGTAATCAAAATGGAGCCTGTAGGGTGGACCCTGCACCTTGTATGGCCTCTATATAAGGGAATGGGGCCTGTGTAATCAAAATGGAGCCTGTAGGGTGGACCCTGCACCTTGTATGGCCTCTATATAAAGGAATGGCGCCCTGTGTAATCAAAATGGAGCCTGTAGGGTGGACCCTGCACCTTGTATGGCCTCTATATAAGGGAATGGGGCCTGTGTAATCAAAATGGAGCCTGTAGGGTGGACCCTGCACCTTGTATGGCCTCTATATAAGGGAATGGGGCCCTGTGTAATCAAAATGGAGGCTGTAGGGTGGACCCTGCACCTTGTATGGCCTCTATATAAGGGAATGGGGCCTGTGTAATCAAAATGGAGCCTGTAGGGTGGACCCTGCACCTTGTATGGCCTCTATATAAGGGAATGGGGCCTGTGTAATCAAAATGGAGCCTGTAGGGTGGACCCTGCACCTTGTATGGCCTCTATATAAGGGAATGGGGCCTGTGTAATCAAAATGGAGCCTGTAGGGTGGACCCTGCACCTTGTATGGCCTCTATATAAGGGAATGGGGCCTGTGTAATCAAAATGGAGCCTGTAGGGTGGACCCTGCACTTGTATGCACTTGTATGGCCTCTATATAAGGGAATGGGGCCTGTGTAATCAAAATGGAGCCTGTAGGGTGGACCCTGCACCTTGTATGGCCTCTATATAAGGGAATGGGGCCTGTGTAATCAAAAGGGGGCCTGTAGGGTGGACCCTGCACCTTGTATGGCCTCTATATAAAGGAATGGGGCCTGTGTAATCAAAATGGAGCCTGTAGGGTGGACCCTGCACCTTGTATGGCCTCTATATAAGGGAATGGGGCCTGTGTAATCAAAATGGAGCCTGTAGGGTGGACCCTGCACCTTGTATGGCCTCTATATAAGGGAATGGGGCCCGTGTGTAATCAAAATGGTGTAGGGTGGACCCTGCACCTTGTATGGCCTCTATATAAGGGAATGGGGCCTGTGTAATCAAAATGGAGCCTGTAGGGTGGACCCTGCACCTTGTATGGCCTCTATATAAGGGAATGGGGCCTGTGTAATCAAAATGGAGCCTGTAGGGTGGACCCTGCACCTTGTATGGCCTCTATATAAGGGAATGGGGCCTGTGTAATCAAAATGGAGCCTGTAGGGTGGACCCTGCACCTTGTATGGCCTCTATATAAGGAATGGGGCCTGTGTAATCAAAATGGCGGCTGTAGGGTGGACCCTGCACCTTGTATGGCCTCTATATAAGGGAATGGGGCCTGTGTAATCAAAATGGAGCCTGTAGGGTGGACCCTGCACCTTGTATGGCCTCTATATAAGGGAATGGCGCCCTGTGTAATCAAAATGGAGCCTGTAGGGTGGACCCTGCACCTTGTATGGCCTCTATATAAGGGAATGGGCGCCCTGTGTAATCAAAATGGAGCCTGTAGGGTGGACCCTGCACCTTGTATGGCCTCTATATAAGGGAATGGGGCCTGTGTAATCAAAATGGAGCCTGTAGGGTGGACCCTGCACCTTGTATGGCCTCTATATAAGGGAATGGGGCCTGTGTAATCAAAATGGAGCCTGTAGGGTGGACCCTGCAGCTTGTATGGCCTCTATATAAGGGAATGGGGCCTGTGTAATCAAAATGGCGGCCTGTAGGGTGGACCCTGCACCTTGTATGGCCTCTATATAAGGGAATGGGGCCTGTGTAATCAAAATGGAGCCTGTAGGGTGGACCCTGCACAGCTTGTATGGCCTCTATATATGGGGGAATGGGGCCTGTGTAATCAAAATGGAGCCTGTAGGGTGGACCCTGCACCTTGTATGGCCTCTATATAAGGGAATGGGGCCTGTGTAATCAAAATGGAGCCTGTAGGGTGGACCCTGCACAGCTTGTATGGCCTCTATATAAGGGAATGGGGCCTGTGTAATCAAAATGGAGCCTGTAGGGTGGACCCTGCACCTTGTATGGCCTCTATATAAGGGAATGGGGCCTGTGTAATCAAAATGGAGCCTGTAGGGTGGACCCTGCACCTTGTATGGCCTCTATATAAGGGAATGGGGCCTGTGTAATCAAAATGGCGGCCTGTAGGGTGGACCCTGCACCTTGTATGGCCTCTATATAAGGGAATGGGGCCTGTGTAATCAAAATGGAGCCTGTAGGGTGGACCCTGCACCTTGTATGGCCTCTATATAAGGGAATGGGGCCTGTGTAATCAAAATGGAGCCTGTAGGGTGGACCCTGCACCTTGTATGGCCTCTATATAAGGGGATGGGGCCCTGTGTAATCAAAATGGCGGCACTGTAGGGTGGACCCTGCACCTTGTATGGCCTCTATATAAGGGAATGGGGCCTGTGTAATCAAAATGGAGCCTGTAGGGTGGACCCTGCACCTTGTATGGCCTCTATATAAGGGAATGGGGCCTGTGTAATCAAAATGGAGCCTGTAGGGTGGACCCTGCACCTTGTATGGCCTCTATATAAGGGAATGGGCCCTGTGTAATCAAAATGGAGCCTGTAGGGTGGACCCTGCACCTTGTATGGCCTCTATATAAGGGAATGGGGCCTGTGTAATCAAAATGGAGCCTGTAGGGTGGACCCTGCACCTTGTATGGCCTCTATATAAGGGAATGGGGCCTGTGTAATCAAAATGGAGCCTGTAGGGTGGACCCTGCACCTTGTATGGCCTCTATATAAGGGAATGGGGCCTGTGTAATCAAAATGGAGCCTGTAGGGTGGACCCTGCACCTTGTATGGCCTCTATATAAAGGATGGCGCCCTGTGTAATCAAAATGGCGGCTGTAGGGTGGACCCTGCACCTTTGTATGGCCTCTATATAAGGGAATGGGGCCTGTGTAATCAAAATGGAGCCTGTAGGGTGGACCCTGCACCTTGTATGGCCTCTATATAAAGGATGGGGCCTGTATAATCAAAATGGGGCGCCTGTAGGGTGGACCCTGCCACTTGTATGGCATCTATATAAGGGAGGATGGGGCCTGTGTAATCAAAATGGAGCCTGTAGGGTGGACCCTGCACCTTGTATGGCCTCTATATAAGGGAATGGGGCCTGTGTAATCAAAATGGAGCCTGTAGGGTGGACCCTGCACCTTGTATGGCCTCTATATAAGGGAATGGGGCCTGTGTAATCAAAATGGAGGCTGTAGGGTGGACCCTGCACCTTGTATGGCCTCTATATAAGGGAATGGGGCCTGTGTAATCAAAATGGAGCCTGTAGGGTGGACCCTGCACCTTGTATGGCCTCTATATAAGGGAATGGGGCCTGTGTAATCAAAATGGAGCCTGTAGGGTGGACCCTGCACCTTGTATGGCCTCTATATAAGGGAATGGGGCCTGTGTAAT